>NW_010240382.1:0-34026 GCF_000690775.1 Eurypyga helias | reverse complement strand
CAGCCCTCTGATCATCTACATGGCCCTCCCCTGGACTCGTTCCAACCGGTCTATATACTTCCAGTGTTGTGGGTTCCACAGCTGGACTCAGCACTCCAGGTGGGGTCTCACCAGAGCAGAGTAGAGGAGCAGAATCCCCTCCCTTGACCTGCTGGCCACACTTCTCTGGATACAGCCCAGGATACGGTTGGCTTTCTGGGCTGCCAGCGCACACTGCCGGCTCATGTTCAGCTTTTCATCCACCAGTACCCCCAAGTCCTTCTCCTCGGAGCTGCTCTCTATCCACTCTCCACCGAGCCTGTACTTGTGCTTGGGATTGCCCCAACCCAGGTGCAGGACCCTGTACTTGGCCTTGTTGAACTCCATGAGGGTGGCAGTGGCCCACCTCTCCAGCCTGTCCAGGTCCCTCTGGATCAATCCCTTCCCTCCAGCGTATTGAACGTGCCACACAGCTTGGTGTCTTCGGCAAACTTGCAAGTAAACAATGAACAATGGAAAGTATTGCTTAAATACTTAGCAATAGGTCAGGTAAGAATGCAGACATTATTTATGCCAATACCATCAGTAAGAAGGTACATTGTGACCATGTATCTAGCAATTAATTTATGTACAGAAGTGATGGCCTAGGACAGAATAGGAAATGAATAGTATAAATATTTGGAGAACCAATTGAACTTAGAGTCATCAAAGACTCAAGAAATTAACCCGTAAGTAGATAAAGGATTATCTGAAAACATCTCGGAAGCAGCAGTGATTATCTATCTTCAGGTACTCCTGGAGAATGGGGGAGACCCTCTACAGAAGTGGGTAAGTGCAGAAACAGGAAAAAGCTCTGAGCAATTACAGATCCATTCCCTAACGTCAATTTCAGAAGTATGATAAGAAAAGAATCATTTTGTGAAATTACAGTGTTAAGGTAATAAAAAGCATTCAAAATGGATTTTCAAGAAGCCTAATCCTAAGGCCTTGCTCTAAGCACTGTGGATGTCAAATAGGCTGTATCCTCTGGCTGCCCAGAGGCAGGGAGTGCTCTCCAGCATTCCTCCGCCTTACACTTCAGTTGCACTCCAGCCTCATCACAGTCCTGGTCCTAAAACATGGCTGGCAATAAAAGGGATTCTCACTGACTAATACGTCTCCTGTTCTGAGGATCAGTAATTAAAATGAGGCTCTGGCCAGACCTTTCCAATTGTACAACAGGCTGTACAAACCTGACAAACCCTGGAAAGTATTAAGTCCAAGGAACAAGTTTACTCACTTCTCCTCTTATGTGCATAGTTTACTCTGTATCTCACCAAGAACATAAAATGTGAATTTATCATGGTGGCTGTTTCTCCGACCCTTCTCTGGAACAGCCACTTATATGAACACCAGATGGACTACTTCATTTACAGAAATCACCATTGTGATAGGGAACAGCAAAGAGCAATGCAAGTACTCAGTAAATAATAAAATATTCCTGCAGACAGGTCACAACACAGTGAAGATACTGTGTCAGGACACATACTACTGCACATAGTGCATTTGAAACAAACAGGCTAGAAACTTATGACTAATAAAACCTGCTTGCATTTATAGCCACATTTTATTGTCTAATTCAACTCTATCCTTGGAGTGACATTTATTCAGTGGATTTCTTTAGAAAGCAAAATAATTGGGCTCAGTAACTATGGACTGGAATTGCTCTAAAATATTACCATACACTTCTTTTTGCTATTAACACAGAAAGAATTATGAAATTACATTAATAATTTACATTGCTTATTTAAAATTATCAAATAGTTATACTCTGTAAATTATGTAAATCACTAAATAGAGAATGTTTATAAAGAATGCATCATAAGGAAGAACGTTCAATTTTTTCAGACATTGCTTAAACAATAGAATGTTTAAAAAGAATTAATGCAATAAATGAACTATTGTGATCAAATGTGATTCCAAGTAACTTCTGAAGACCCGAAAAATAAATTCAATTTATAATCTGTTTTGACCAAAAATTTATGTTGAAATCCAACACAAATTCTACACAATATGATCTGAAGAACTAAGCAACAATTAACCTATAGTAGAAGTTAAAGACATGCTACTAAATCATAATTTATAAAAGAATTTGCAGTCTGAACACATCTAAAGAAAAAAAAAAAGATGAAAACCCCGCACAGGGAATTCTTCCAGGGAAAGCTGTGCTCTTATAGAAATCCATGAAAACATCATGGATTTCTATAATTTCTAAAAGAATGAAATATATTTTCAATATTGTACATTATCAAGTTCCCTATTTAACTTTATGATTAATTCCAGGATCTTCAATAGTTTTCAGCTGTTCTATCATGGAATAATCACAGAATCACTAAGGTTGGAAAAGACCTATAAGATCATCCGGTCCAACCATCAACCCAACACAACCATACCCACTAGACCACGTCCTCAAGTGACACGTCTACACGTTCCTTGAACACCTCCAAGGATGGTGACTCCACCACTTCCCTTGGCTGCCTTTTCCAATGCCTGACCCCTCTCTCAGTAAAGAAGTTTTTCCTAATATCTAATCTAAACCTCCCCTGATGCAGCTTGAGGCCATTTCCTCTTGTCCTGTCACCAGTTACCTGGGAGAACAGGTCAGCACCCACCTCCCTACAACCTCCTTTCAGGTAGCTGTAGAGAGCGATCATAATGTGCTGTCCAAATAAAATCATCCTGTTTCTTCAGGTATTATTTAATACTTCTGCTTGCAATAGCAAATGCTACTTATGAATTTACAGGAATAATTTAAAACAGCCTAAGCACCTTTATAATTCTAAGGAGAAAGATGGAGTAATATGACCTTTAATAAATCAACTGCTAGACAACTTAGAGAGATAAAAAACCTGTCTCCCAATGAACCTCTATGAGTCATACTTCACCAGCTACGAATTTTTTCCATGCCTACTTCAAAATCAAAAAATACTAATTTCAAGAACATTTTAATTATAAAAATGTAAAAATAAAATATTTGTTCATATCTAAAGCTCTGTGAAATGACCAGAAAGGATATATATTTTGCCTTAAAAAGTCTTTAAAGTAATAAATGTAATCTGACTTTCTACTACTCTCTGTTCTGCAATAACACTGCCAGTCTTGAGAAGTTCTTGATACTTTTGATTGACCAGAAAATCTCTCCCTATTCTTTCATTTCCTTTTTCTCCCCATACACATGTTGTATATATTGCATTATAAATGTCAATTATTTTCTACCCTTGGAAAATGAAAAAAAATTTCACAATAGCATAGAAAAGAAAATATGCAGAAAGTAACATACATTTTGAAGTGTCAAATCACTGATGTTAGTTGATATTGCTCTCAGCCAGTCAGCACTCTCCTGGGCTGTATAAAACTGAAGTATCCCAGTACTAACTCCATCGAGTGCCAGCACTTCAAAAGCATTAGATCTGCAGTAAGAAGAAATATATCCGTAAAGGAAGATACGTCAATTTTCTGAAACTGCCCAATATTTCTCAGTCTTCAAGTGATTTTTAAACCTTTTCACAAGTTTTGAGTCTTAACTTTACAAATCAAAAGAAAGACAACAAAGAGAAGGATAATAATGGGCAGTACCAGGAGCAACACATACAACAAGTACTTTCTCTGTACCAGAACATATATGTGCTGATCATTTACTTCCCTTGATTATACATACTATGTTCATAATTAAGTTATGTTCATAACTTAAGGTAGTGTGTTCAGGAAGTATGCACTACATCTTTCTGAAGAAATACAATTTTTTTAAACCAAAATGACTTTTCTTTATTGCATTTTGGTTTCATTTCCTAGGAATGCAACTGCAAAGAACTGCCTTCCCTAGCCTTAATTTCTTGGATTCCTTACTTTTCTACACAGCATTCTAAGCAATGTTTCCTTTAAGCTCTTTTATGACATAGGAATTTGAAAACTGTACTTAGAAGTTTCTTTAAATAATTTTTGAATGTGGGCCCCTTTCTCAAAACAGCATCAACACGTACTAATGCACAATTGCATTTTATTAATGTTTATGCATCTTTTACACGTTTATAGCAATTTTGTCAGCAAATACCCACATTTCCCTTACTATCTGCAGTAAGTTAAGTCTGTGTATGAAATCCCCCACATACGGATGCTGGTGGGATATGCTTTTTTAACAATGAGATTTTTCAATAAGAGCAACCAAAGTTCATTATGCAGTGGCATGGAAATACACTGGTGAAAATTTAAAACATGAAATGCAACAGTTTCAGCAACTAAACTTCATAAAGCTCCATAGTTTATTAAAGTGCCCACAAGTGTAATGAGAATTAGGTTTCAGTCATATATTCTTGTGAAAGACAATTATCTGAATGATTGTGCATACATTTGTTATGTATGTAATTTGAAGAACATCACTGCTACCTTCTACATTTACAAATTAGTTATTTACATGCTCTATTGCTTTCTTTTGGGTACTAACCTAGAAGAAAGAAAACTACTGAATGAAGAATACTGCTCTATGAAGTTACTGGGTTTTCCTGGGCTTCTCTGATCTAAGGTGAAGTCCTCTATTGCTTAATTTATGATACATGTCAACATAAGCACTCCAAATGACACACAGAGGTTAATATGCTGTTATTCATTCATGACTTACTGAAAAAGTTATTAACCTAACATTTGTCATTTGGAGGGAGTTTGATGGTGAGCATGAATACTGAACTCTATATACTTGCTAAAAATGCCATATAAAATACCCGTCACACATAACATTAACAAGAAAAAGTATTCTAATACATATATATACATATACATAAATTAACTCATACGCTTTACTATCAAGAGTTGTAAAGCATTATACTTCCTGATTGCAAAAATAACATTTTTGGTCTGAAGCCATAAGTATGTATCAACTGATTCCCTTGTTTTCCTTTCATGATCGAATTATCATGGTAACTACTAAAACCTGATGGCAATGGCACAATTCTGTGTCACTTTTATTTCAGTAAATCTGTTTCACCTCTTCAGATAGAAAGAAAAGGTCAAAACAAATCCCTTTATTGTCTTCAACTCAACTGAGTGAAATAATCACCTCTCAAGCATATTGTTCCTTTTACCTAAGGCTCTGACAAAGACCCAAACAGTCCTGTAATGGAATGACTTATTATGGTATGATCTCTTCAACATCCCACTGAGACGGTGAGGACCTGTCATCCCCTGTGCATTGATACACAGTGGAGCATGGAAACAGACTTAATTTGGTGCCATGCAGAGAAGCCATTCACAATGCCTAACTTAGATACCAAATTCAAATACCAAAGCTAATATGCTAGCATCCTTACACAGACAGAAAGGACAACCCAGAGCATTTAACAGAGCCAAGAAATAGTATATGCTCTCCAATGAATCCACAGGGTGCCAGGTTCCTAACTCAGCTTCAGAAGATGCCTAAAGGCATGCAGTGGGAATGCCTTATCCAAGTGGCACAAAGTTATACAAGTGGCTGATGAAAGATCACAGAAGGGAACTCCTCAGCTAGCAACTAATGCAACAAACACAGGCATGAAAGACTATTAAATATCAAATATTATTATAAAAGTTAACCAATCTTTTATACTTTGAAATGTGGTGCTGGCGATAGTGCAGATTACACAAACACTCCTGTTGTCCTTATTAAAATATGGTGATCAGTTATAAAAGAGAGTTAAAAAGATTCAAACAATTGCATCTAGAGATTTGAACACTTCACTGACGGGACATTTGCACAGAATCAATTAGGTTGTGAGGGATCCTGCAAGTCCTCCAGTCCAGTCTCCTAACTAATTGGTTTAAAATCTCTTTTCCCCAGGAAGACCAAAACTGGACACAGTATTTTAGATGCAGGTATTTCAAACGTGGCCTCAGGAACGCAAAGTGGAGGTCCCTTGACCTGATGACGACGTTAGTACTAATGCAGCCTCATGGGTGGTTACATTTCAGCACTGAAAGTGCCTGCAGCTGATTCATACTCAATATGGCATCAGCCAAGAACCCCCAGCCCTTTCCTGCAGAGCTGTTCCCTTGCCCCTGCAGACTGACACCAGGACATCCTTCCCCAGGAACTCTGTCTGCTTCAAGGCTTCTGATGTGCTGGAGATGGTCACGCCGCCTGGCACAGGGGACCGAGACCTTTGAGGCACCGCTGTCCCCACTGTGCTGGCTCAGCCAGAGAGCTAGTTTTACCAGAAAGCTGTTCAGTGCATTACATGAAATAGGAAAAGAAAGAGCCAGGGTTTTTCAAATTTACGATGCCAGCCACGAAGTCTGTGCTACTAGTAATACAGTGATTTTTGTCTCGACCTTATTCAACTTTACCATGGTTATTTCTTGCCTTCAATTACAATAGCTTCCCTCTACAGATCTCATAATATATTGTTACACGTCTTATACTGTGGTCTGAAAAGGCTGCAAGTGAAAACAAATATCAAAACTGAAAAAAAAAAAAAAGCAGCTTAACAAAATGAATGCTGAGGCTTTTGTTTTTAAGTGAAACAATCAGTGCAAGCACCGAAGACTGGAATTCAGGAGAAAATAAATTTCAGAGGCTTAAATACCATGACTTTCTCAATTTCCTCAAAACACAGAAAAGAAGGAAAAAAAAAAGAAAAAAGCACAACCAAGCACCTTATTCCTGTTAGCTGACAAGGATGAGCTTTCCATTTATTACCAAACTGTAAGTTTGAGAGGTCTCAAGTTGATATGAACTCATGTTATTGCCACAAAATAAGATGACATCTTGACTCTTTTTCCCCCCCCCGAGGCTGTAAGCTCATTTAAAAAGACAGTTAGAGGAAATTCCCATCTCTTCTACTCCTGCTGTTACTGTACTGACTACCGCAACTACAACAAGAAATCAATGTCTGCTTTTCCTAAATTCTAGAAATTTGTGCTGAATTAAACTCACACATTTAATTATTTTCAGATTTGTCTGACAATCTGTAACTTCCCTGCAAGCATTTCCACTAAGGTGCGTGAGGTCCTGTTTTCTACACTCAGCCTCTTTCTGTGTCAGTGTCATGGTGAAATGATGAATGGACCTGTCATGGACTCACCAGGCAATGGAGAGAAATAGGCATCTCCAGAGAATACTCCAGCTCACCTATCTTGTACACTTGTGTCACAGGACACATAGGTGTCTATGTGCCTGATTCATACTTAGTAATGTGGTGGATTTCTTTGAAATCTAAATACCCTCTGCTTTCAGAAGAAAGAAAATTATAGCTTCAGTATTATTATCATTATCATTACTATTAAGATAGCACAATGCAAATTTTTCCAATAAAACTCCTCTGAAAATATGCATTTCTTGAACAAACAGATACTTTGTAAAGTAACAGCAACTAAGCTAAGTAATGAGCATCGCAGAACTGAACATATACAGAATTTTTTTCTTTTTTGGTGTCAAAGTTAGTGGGAAGCAAGTGGGTCTGCTGCTGGAACTTAAGGCTGTTTATCCTGAGGCATTTATTGAAGACATATAGGGGTAGAGTCTTGCTGAGCTAATCCTGATGGATTAGAATTTAGTATGTTGTCCACAAGACGTAAAAAAGACAAAATAAGCCTCAACTACTTGACCATAACTGACTGGTTGGAGTGAGTCCAGAGGAGGCCACAAAAATGATCAGAGGGCTGGAGCACCTCTCCTATGATGAAAGGCTGAGAGAGTTGGGCTTGTTAAGCCTGGAGAAGAGAAGGCTCCGGGGAGACCTTATTGCAGCCTTCCAGTACCTGAAGGGGCTACAAGGAAGCTGGGGGGGACTTTTTACAAGGGCCTGTAGTGACAGGACAAGGGGTAACAGGTACAAATTGAAAGTGGGGAGGTTTAGATTAGATATCAGGAGGAAGTTCTTCATAGAGAGGGTGGTGAGGCACTGGAACAGGTTGCCCAGAGAAGCTGTGGATGCCCCATCCCTGGAAGTGTTCCAGGCCAGGCTGGATGAGGCTTTGAGCAACCTGGTCTAGTGGAAGGTGACCCTGCCCATGGCAGGGGGGTTGGAACTAGATGGTCTTTAAGGTCCCTTCCAACCCAAACCATTCCATGATTTTCCTGAAATAAACAAACAAAAAGTAATAATTCTTTGAACTCAGAGGTAGTACTAACATGATCAATTGCCTGAGAGTAATAATCTGTTTATCTTTTTGGGGGGACAGAATTTATTTTGCCTTTTGTGCTTTCTGACAATATGCCATGGTGTGATCCATCCACCATTCTTTCTTCTAAGGGTTGCTACTTACTAGATCAAACTAGAGTGAAGAGGTGTCACATCAATTTTCCAGATCAACATATCATCTTCGGGGGAAGTGGAAATGTTTCCTGAGTACACGTATCCTGAAAAGGCTTCATTTTTGACTGTGAACTTAGTTGCAGGACAGATTTTAAAACTAGAAGCTAAATACCATGAGGAAGATGATGAAAAAAATAAACCAGCTCACTCTCCTCATGTTGGCTTCATGCTACTGATCATAATTAAAAGGATGTATTTAAGCATATAAATACATTGCCATAGAGCGCAAAGGAACAACAATTTACTTAGTTTTCATGTCACTGTTTTTTTGATACACTTTTAGACTCTAAGTATATTGCATCCAAATCATGTTTAATTTCTGGCCAAAATATTTTATGCCACTTCTCACATAAGGAAGAAGTACTAAAATGATCCCAGTCTCTAAGAATCAATATTCAGTGTTGATCTTTTATTCTGTGTGACACAGCTCCCGTCTAGCTTCTTTTTCCTGCCTATACCTTCATTTTTCTGTGATTAGTAGCTTATTCTAGCCAACGGTCAGTCAGCCTCTTGTTGGGGAGAGATCTGCAGAACGCTTGGTTGCTTCTGGGGAATCTTTCTATTTACATTCTGTTGAGCAGATCTCATTCTGTAGCCTGCATTTACCTGATCCCTTGCAACTGACTTCCAGAATGTCTTTCTGCTTGTGCAGAATTCTAACAAACATACCAGAAACATTTATTTTAATGGTGCCTTTAAAGAAAAACACACGTAGGAGTCTTTACACAGTCCTTAAAAAACTGTGCATAGCACAATTTTTATTAAAAAAACCCACTGACTTCATGTCGTATTATTTTTTATACATCACCTGAACAATGTAGTAAAAAACCAATAAATTGTCCTGTGCCTCATATTCCTAAAGATAAAGTGCTTTCTGGAGTGCTCCAAAGATCAGGAAATTCAGAAGTAAAGTTACAGAATGGACTCCCATACAGGCAGATGCTAAGCTAGTTTTAGTACCTTGTAACTATAGTCAAAAAGTCAATACATAGGGTAGAAATCACAAAACACTGCCCTTACTGAAATATAACAATTTTATTACAAGGCTCTGAGGTCTAAAAGCCATTGAAAACTAGTGTTACCTCATGTATAAGGAGGGAAAAAGAATCTATCCCATTCTATTGTTTCTGTTAATATCTAAGGTGCTGACAAAATCTAAAATATATGAAAAATATACTCTTGTGTCACTGTCACCAGTCTTAGGACTTCCTGGGAAAAATAAAATGAAAAATCAAGTGAAATGAAAAGTGAAAGGTAACTCCTCTCTCTTATAATGAAAAAATAATAACAATCAAACAGATAGAGGTGTTTCTTGCCATGTCATGACACAAGAGCTAAAAGTATGCCCTTTCTTGACAAAGTTACTGGAAAACTCAAATGAGGTACTGAGGAATTTAAACTGCTTAGTTTAACCACAAAAATAATATAGCCTAATCTGATTAGATTACACTAGGTTTTATCTAAACCACATTAAAAGTTCACCACAGTTTAATCAACAACTCCAGCTATCTAACACACTTCTAATTGAAAAATGTTGAAAAATACTGAGCAAGATGCTGACATGTCATACATTGCCATACTCCATGTTTTTTAAAATAAAGGCAACAAAAGATGTTCTTCAATAACAGATGAGACTGTTCGACCTTACGACAATCTTTTTGTTGTTCCTAAGGTTATCTGAAAGTCAGAGCTTATTTACACCACCAGAAAAGGAATGTTGAAAACGGGAAAAAAATCTTGAATATGATGAAGGAACGTGAATAAGGTAAGAGGGGCCACCCGCACACGTTGACAGCAGAGGGGGCATCCAGACAGGCTGATAGCAGATTACCACATCAGAACAGCAACAGTAGATGGACTTAGAAATACTATACAAATAATATACAATACTATACATTAAAACAATCAGTGTGTGATTGATGTTAGTAACAAAAGTGTGCTAGGTCTGCTGTATCCAACTGTCAAGAATTTCACAGGTGAAAAAGCTGTTTTCTATCAGGGAAAAGAAGCATTGAAAAGCAGAGTGTGCATTACCCGTGAGTAGACAGACAGCAAAATAATCATACAGGCTTCGGTATCCTTCCCCAAGCCATAACATTTTGCATAGTTACAAGAGAATGGAAAAAGCCAAAGGGCTATAGATAGTTTTGATGGAAAGAATGATACAGACCTCCCTGAATTTAATCCAGGTAGGGAGTAGGGGAAAAGGTCTTTCATACAGTGCATCTAGCTTAAGAGAGGGCACACAGCTCTGTATGTGACACTACAGAAGATCCAATACTTCAGCAACACAGACTTAAAAAGTAATCTGGCTGTTCTCGTGCCAGTGCACCTTCTTAAGGCCAACTAAAGAGGATAATATATAATGAAGCATTGCAACAAAACAAGGTTATGACAACATGGGGAGCCAACAAGTTACAAGGATGACATACAGAATCACAGACTCATTTAATACTGAAAAAGCAGGCATGGTATCCAGCAATGTACACAAATAGGCTCCAAGAAAATAAGGCCAATGAAGCAACATTTGGGTCACTTGAGTAAGCTTCAAGTCAACAGAAGCTGGTTCTTATGGGTGACTTCAAGTATCCAGACAGCTGTTGGAAGAAAAATACAGTAGCTCATATGTCATCTATCAAGTTCCTGGAATGTGTAGAGGACTGCTTCCTCATACAAATGTTAGCTGTCCCAACCAGGAATGAAGCACTGCTGGACTTGCTACTCACAAACCAAGAAAACCTGCTATGTAATATCTCAGTGATAGCCTTAGCTGCAGTGGTAACAGTATCATGGAGTTTGGGATCTGGCTGAGCATGCTAAAGGTTAGTACTACAACAAAGTTTTTTTAGATTTTAAAAAAGCAAACTTCAGCTCGCTCAGAGCTCAGCTGGGACGGATTCCATGAAAAGCTTCGATGGAGGATAAAGGAACCAGTGAGTGCTGAGAGTTTTGAAGAACGGTCTCCTGAAAGCACAAAGATCCCCTTTAAAGGTAAGGGAAGGAGGCAGAGCAAGATACCCCCTTAACTAGGAGCTTCTGTGTCTGCTCAAAACCAAAAGAGAAGCTTACCAGAGATAGAAAAGTGGACAAATACTTCAAGGGCATTGCCAGGGCACGCAGAGATGCAGTTAAAAAAAGCAAAAGATCAGCTTGAATTGAAATCAGCCAGAGATGTCACAAACTAAAGGGTACTTCAGGTAGGTAAACAACAAGCAGAAACAGAATGAAAATATTGGCCGGCGGTTAAACAGGAGAGGTGAATTAGTTAACAACAATGCTGAAAAGGCAGCAGTTCTCAACACCTTCCTGACCTCTGTCTTTACTAGCACTGTTGAGCCCTAGGTCTTGGGAATAAAAATCCATGCTGATGCAAACAAATCCAGGTGGATGCGAACCAAAACCCACCATCAGTGAAGGAAGAGTTGGTATGTGAACTATTACAGGAGCTTGACCCCTACAAATTAATGGCCCTGACAATATCCATCTAAAGATCTTAAGAGAGCTGTCTGACATCACTGAGAGGCTTCTCTCCATAATCTTTGAGAAGTCATGGATATCAGGGGACATCCCAGAAGACTGGAAGAAGTCAGCCCCATCTACAAGAAGGGGCTAAAGAAGGATCCAGGAATTTATAGGCCCATCAGACGTACTTCAATCCCTAGGAAAGTTATAAAACAAATCCTCCTGGAGGCTATCAAAAGTCAAATGAAGCATGTGGTTGGGGAAAAGCCAGCATGGATTCACTGAGGGCAAATGGTGCTTGACAAACCTGATGGCCTTCTACGACAAAGTTGTATGCTCGGTTGGTGTGGGGTGAGCGGTGGATGTTGTCTACCTGGATTTCTCCAAGGCTTTTGATACAGTTCCCACAGCCTCCTCCTAGAGAAACGGATGCGTTACAGTCTAGACAAGGTGTCTGTGCAGTGGGTGAGGATCTGGCTGACAGGCTGCACCCAGAGGGTGGTGGTGAATATCTCCTTTTCAAACTGGTAACCTGTCTCAAGTGGGGTTTCCCAGGGATTGAAATTGGGCCCAAAGCTGTTTAAAATCTTCATAAGTGATCTGGACAATGGGATGAAGTGTACCCTGCTAAGGTTTGCTGATGATACCAAACTGAGTGGGCAAGTGGATGCTTTGGAAAGGAGGAGCCACCCTACAAGAAGACATGGTTAGGCTGGAAGAATGAGCTAATAAGAACCTTATGAAGTCTGACAAGAACAAGTGAAAGGTCTTGCACCTGGGAAAACATAATCCACGAGTACATCAGAGGGTGGGATCTACCCGGCTGGGAAGCAGCTCTGTGGAAAGGGACCTGGGGGTCCTGGTGAACAAGAAGCTCAATATGAGTGAACAGTTTGCTACTGCTGCCACAAAGAAAACCAACAGGATGCTGGGTTGCATCAACAAGGGCCGCACCAACAGAGACAAAGAAGTCACCCCAACTTACTCAGGGCTTGTCAGGCCACACCTGGAATGCTGTGTTCAGTTGTGGTTTTGCTATGACAAAAAGATGTGGACTGGATGGAGAGGGTCCAGAGAAGGGCCACAGAGATGATCAAAGGACTGGGAAGGCTTCCATATGAGGAAAGGCTGAGAGAACTGTGTTTGTTCAGCCTTGAGAAAAGAAGGCTTAGGGGAGACCTTATCACCGTATTCCAGTATGTAAACGGTTGCTACAAAGAAGATAAGAGACTCCCTTTTTACAAGGAGTCATATGGAAAAGAGGAAGGTTAATGGCTACACATTACTCCTGGGGAGATTCTGACTGGAAACAAGAGGAAGACTTTTCACCATGAGAACAATCATCACCTGGAATAATCTCCCCAGGGAAGTGATGAATTCCACAACATTGGACACTTTTATGATTTGGCTGGACAGGGTGCTGTGCCATTTTGTCTAGACTGTGCTTTTACCAAGAAAGGTTGGACCAGATAATCCTTGAGTTCCCTTCCAACCTGGTATCCTATAATTCTGTGATTCAAGTAAATATTCAGAGAACGTCAAAATAGACAAAATAAGCAAATTAGTGAGCAGAATCCATGATACATTCAGGAGAATTGACATGGACTCAATCAAATTACTTTAGAGAGTTGATAGCTGAAATGTGAAAGGGAGCAGAAATGCGTAGATATGGTTGAAAGGAGGATTATGATGTAGGCTGATGTCACCATCTATACTTGTAATTGCTTGTAGGTTTTATTTCATGCAAAGCAGACACTTGATTTTAGAGAGCAATTACTGAAGACAAATGTTGGAGTTTATGATTATACGAACATGGGGAAATGTGAAAAAAAGGATACCAGTGGGATAACAGCAAGAATATGTACATGTATTTCACAGGAGGCGAGAATAAGCTAAGAGCAGTCTGGTAGCCCTCAGGCAAAAATAAACACCTTTAGTAAGAACATGGGAAACACCTCATCCACAGTTAATCTCAAGGTGGCATTCCTTCAATGCTCATATAGATATTTTTGTTGGTTTAGGAAAACAAGCAAGCAGCATTCAGTTCAACTAAAGTATCATGGGATGCTGATATGCTTG
Source organism: Eurypyga helias (assembly GCF_000690775.1). NCBI lineage: Eukaryota > Metazoa > Chordata > Aves > Eurypygiformes > Eurypygidae > Eurypyga > Eurypyga helias. The sequence continues at coordinate 20,185 of NW_010240382.1, read as the reverse complement.
ATGGAAAACATCATCTTCCTTTAGAGTGTTTACAACAAAAAGGAAAAACAAAACGCAAACAGTAATAAAGGAATGCTGTGTATACTACATATATATGGGAGAAAGATGCATCACGAGAGAATATGACTCTCCAAGACTGAAACTGAAAGCACTAAGCTCCTCCATATTTACAAGAAAGAAACTATTTATATGTGATGGGTTGATCCTGAGCCAGCAGCTAAGCATCCACACTGCCACTCACTCTCCTACCCCTCTCCAGAGAGTATAGGAAGAAAAAAGAAAACTGCTGGGTTGAAATAAAAATAGTTAAATAAGCAAAGGGAAGAATAAAAAAAACCCCAAACCAAACAACGAACCCACAATAAAACAAGACAACCACTCACCATCTCCCACAAGCAGAATCATGCCTAGCCAGTCTCTCAGCAATTGCTAGCTCCCCCCCAGACCTCCTCTTAGTTTTTAATGCTGAGCATGACGTTACATGGCACGGAATATCCCTTTGATTAATTCAGGTCTCTCCCAACTTCTTGTCCACCCCTGGACTACTCATTGAGTGGGAGCAGAGCAGGAAAAAGAGCAAGTCTTGATGTTTTGAAAGCACTGCTCAGCAACAGTCAAAACACTGGTGTATTAACAACAGTGTTCTAGTCACAAATCAAAACAAAGCACTATACGTGCTGCTATGAAGAAAACTAACTCCACCTCAGTCAGGCCCAGTACAATATCAGAAGGTGTTTTACTTCAAAGTATTCTCAAAATGCACACACTGATGTTTTGGGAACAGGAATACCTTGAGATTGGTCCACCTAATCTATAGAGTGCACAGAATAGGAGTGACACTGCTTCAAACTATCAGAATAATAACTGAACTCAGAAGTTTAAATGTTCCATCTTCTACTTATCCTTTAAGAACATTGATGTTAAGCTGATGATGCGTTAATGTCTAAATGTGCACACAGAGATTTGCTCACCTAATTCACAGGAGAACTTCTAAGTCTTGAATGGTTGAAGGCCTGTGATAGATTGGGAAGGGTTGCATCACATTAACTGGTCAGTTGAAGTAGGAAGGAAGGAAGTGGTAGAAGAAATGAGGAAAGACTCAATAAAATGGAAGTAAGAGTTCAGACAAAGACTGCGGAAGAACCTAAAACTTTTCTGGACAATTTATTATTATTCAACTGCGATGCTTTAACACAAAGTCCAGGAGAGGAGTTGCCAACTGATTTAGGAGACTAATTGCTCTAAGTTTTAAGCAACTTAACTGTCCTGCTAGAAGAGTAATGTTTTGCAGGTCATTTTTAGGAAAGAAGCAACAAATTTGGCATAGAGCAAGAAAGGCATACACATGAATTTCTGGTACCTCCTGGCAGCAGGTGACCTGTATAGCTGTATCAATAGGAGATTCCAATTCTCTCATTAACAAGAATCAGAAGCAAACAAATACAGGGTAATCCATAAAGAAAATGGAAAGTAACAACAGTGAATGAATTCCTGTTCTCATACATAACTACTTGGACCACAACTACTGGTAGATTTGAGGCAGTCCTACCACACAGAATGGTTTGCAGAAAAAGCTGATGCATGCTGCAATGTGTTAAACCTTTCTCAAGCACATTATTTATTGAAGCTTTATTAAACTTCACTTTAGCTTTCATCTTTCTTGAAGTTCAGGACAATCATCTCTGACATCCTATTCCACAGCTACTTTAAGAACCATTACTTAGGTCTCTGAGATGCAAAAGATTCTACAATCAAAACCACAGTATTTTGTGTCACGTACTTTGCCAAAATCTCTTTTTAATCTGAGTTGCTATATGACAATGATATGCAGCATAGTCATGATGACTGTGCACTACGTTATCATTTGTAAAGGAAGAGGAGAGTTAAATGACAACATTAGAATTTGGGAATATAAATGTATTCTATTAGAGATATGGAATGAAATGTAGTACTTTAACAATAAATTCAAGTATCACCAAGCTTAACCTCTGCACTAGCTGACGTTGCTAACCTAATTTCCAAAATACAACACATTATAGAAATGTATTTGTAGGAGCTATATTTATTGTCATTTTTTACTTTATCTTTGGTAATCACCGTTAATCTCAAGAGAAGATGGACTGCATAGGTTTTAGTAAGAAGACTTTCATATCTCCTCTCAAAGAATTCTTATATGGCCAACATTTCACAGCAAAATACTAGGTACAGCTAGCTAACCCAGTGCTTCCCCTTTTAGATTACAAACCTTAATTTATCTGTTCCAGCTTTGTACCTCGAGATTCGAGCCATTGACAGAGGAACTGATAAGGTGTCTAGCCAGCGCTTCTCGTATTTTGGTTCATTAGCTATGGGTGAAGAAGGTGATGATGGAGCCTGTACAGAATAAATGAGAATCAGTAAGTGAAGTTTATCAGAAAATATAGTGAAAAAACCCCATGAATATGCATCTCTGGCTCTGCTTGTCTCAGAAGTGAATAATCAGAGCAATAAAACTATTCAAGAAACTCAGGATTTAGTAGAGAAATAAAAAGAAGCATTCATGTTGAAAGGAATGCTAGCTATCTTGATATTATGCTTGTGACTTAATTTCAGTATTGCCTTAACATTGAAGATATTTATATTCTTTGTTAATATTTATAACTTCCAATAAATAGGATTTTTTTGTTTGTTTTTGGTCATAAATGTCCTGGATGTTCTTTAAATGCAACATAAAATACATTTTTGGTTTAAGTTAATTTAGTCTGTGCAACTCTTCTACATGTCTCAAACAATCATCAAAGACACAAATAATATCCTAATGTACAGACAACATTACAGAATACAGGTTCGTTATTTGTGCAATGTGACTTTTATACATAATGTTACTTAATAGTAGATTTAAAATTCTTGTTTCTGTGTTATCACTATCCATATATGAACTGATAAATTTTGATATTCCACCTTTGAAGTTTTCCTTTAAATGCTTCTACTAGAAAGGCAAGGTTGTTGGTACTAACTAAGCAGTAAAGGATGTCCAGATCTCAGAATAACGAAAATATATAACTTTACAATCTAATTATGGCATGTAACTACAGCATACAAAAGAAAATCTTAAATCAAATGTGTGCAAATGCAAATTAAGTTATGGGAATTAGCCTGGATATACAGCTATTGATAAAAGGGTCTACTCAAATCTAAACTAGAGCTTATATTCAGCCTGCTCACATACACAGCACCTTATGTATGGCAACTAAATAGGTCATGGAGACACCAGGAATGAAACATGATAAAAAGAAAACGTTTATAAAATTTTAAAATTTGTCACAGAACCACTAGCACTAAAACATTTAGGAAACTGCAGTGAGATATACAACTTCATCGATACACACTTGCAGAATATGCAGTTTGTTCTTCACAAAATAATATCCAGAGGTTTACACCATTGTATCAAAGACTGTTAAGTACAGAACTATGCCCAAAATATCAAAAAAAGATGGTAAGTGGTTTTGTTCGCAAATGATCACAGACTAGTTTTTACAGGTAAAAATCAATTAAATTACAGATTAGAAAATGCTGGAAAGCACTGATTAGTACACCAACCTAGATTTATGACCATGATTATGAGCTTAAAAAAATGCTAATTAAATAAACAGTAGAACAAGCTAGGAGTTTCTTATAGAATGCATAAACATGATAAATTGAACAGTTTTTATTGGTATTTGTATCTCCGCACTACCGTGGCAGCTGAGAATTTCACTCTTTCATAAAGACAGCAATACTATTTACAGAGAGACGGCTGAGAAGAACTCAGACACAGATACTTAGATCAAAGTTAGGCATTTGTGCTGTCTCTCAGCCAAAATTATTTGTCCCAGGTTGTACAGAGAACTTTTCAGTAGAAAAGCGAGTTGAAAGCTGGTTATTTTTATATGAGCTGTAAATATACACTAAGTAGTAGCTACAAAAGCAAGTATGTCAAAGAATGACCCAACTTCAGCTGTGTCATGGCCAGGTATTCAAAAGACATCAAATTTACACAAAATAAAAAGCATTCTGGGAATTTTTCTCTTTCTTGCACGTAAGAATGTAGGTTTAACGTTTTTCCCCTTAAAGCTCTTTCTTACAGTCAACAATGGCTGATCATTCTATTTACTTCTTTAAATAAATCAAAATAGTGTCACATTCTAACAGGATGACAGAGTTGGTGATTGAGGGACACTTTTCTAGTAAATCAAAAATTTGTATTGAAACTGCCAGAGTTGGTAACAATAAACAATCTTTTAGACTGCAATCTCTTTGGGGAAAGGAATTTCATTTAGAGTATTTGCAGTGCCCACATCAACTGATCTTTCACCTGATTGAGATCTCCTGGTTGTTGTTGCAGTATAAGTGCTTTATAATCAGCTCCATAGAATAATTCTGTTTCACAGAATTACCCACAAAAGGTTATGGTGTCTCCAAAGCTTAATATAAATTTAATAATATTATATTGAAGACTATGATGCATATTTTAAAATTCTGTACAAAGTAAAATAATTGACAGAATCACATGCAATGTGAAGTTGAAAATGATCAACATAATCTAACATGTGGTCTGGAAACTGAAATGTCTAAGAATAAAGGAGAAGGTAGCTTATTACAGTCAAACATAAATTCTTGAATATGATCACTGAATTTAAATGCAAGAAGCAGAAAATAAAGGAACATAAAAAATCCTGAAGAACCTTCACCTATTATTCCCATCCTCTCAACTCTCAAAATACAGAAAACATCTAGACATCCAGAAAAACCCTGTCTTTTTCTTGTGAACTATTAGCTGTACTTCTTTTAGCTGTCTCTTGCACAATATTCTGCAATATCCTAGGCAATTTAAGAGCATTTAGCAGTAAAAAATTCATGAGTGGGTCACTGGCAATGTAATGATTCCATTTGGTCCCTTACACTTCAATCAAATGCTTTATTAAGACATCAGTGTAAAGAAAAAACTATCTCAATATAAGAAAATTCAGAATTTCAGAAAATTTACACCACAGCTATTCATTAGATTCATGAACTGAAGGAGAAAAAATGTCCAAAACCACTTGCTCAGTATCTATTAACCCCAAAGTTATGATACTACAATATATAAATACTCCTGCCAAAATGCTGAACTGTTACAACTGATATAAACTCCTAAAAAAAAAGTGGCTTCTCTAAACATTTTCAAAGTTTTGATACTTGAAAAACTTACTAGGAAGAATAATTTATCCATATTCCTTCCCCCCTCCTCGCTGCCCCCAACTTCTGGACTACTTATACCTGCAGAAACCCTACTGACCAAGAACAGGGAAGGGGTCACACTAGTCCAAGCTTCAAATGTCTGTTTCTTACTAAGCCATATTCTACTAACCAATTTACGGTAAAGCAGAAAGTTGGACAAAAGAGGTCACAGAGTGGTAGGGGTTGGAAGGGACCTCTAGAGATCATCTCGTCCAAGCCCCCTGCCAGAGCAGGATCACCTAGAGTAGATCCCACAGGAACAAATCCAGGCGGCTTTTGAAAGTCTCCAGGGCAGGAGACTCCACCACCTCTCTGGGCAGCCTGTTCAGTGCTCTGTTACCCTCACAGTGAAGAAGGGTTTCCACGGCCACAGGACAATTGCATAGAAACAAAATACTACAATCGGACCATCAGTTAATTTTGTTAAGTTTGCCCTAAATGTATTAAGACTTCAAACTGAGACAGATCCTTTGATGTACGCCCTTCAAAACACATGGATAAAAATAAACTGGGGAAGAAGGAAGTCAATACAACTCTTGCAAACAGGTTATGCTTCACAAATCTTTGAGAGTTGACCACAGTTGTTAATTAATACGAAACAACCAATTGCTAAGGCATACTTGGATTGCTAAAAGCCTTTTGTCCCTTACAAAAGTTTCTTAACTAATTTTATGTGAGTTAAAGCAAAATCCTCACACAAATTAATAATTAGTTAAAATACAGCAAGCAGAACACAGCAGTGAAGAACCAGATTTCACTGTGTAGGAACAACATCAGCAGACTCCCACAGTAACATATGCTGCTCAGCATATTGATTATTGATCTGGACAAGATGCTGAACACCAGACTGACCACGCTTACTATGCACAACAAGTAACAAAGAATGAGAAAAAGAAAACCAAACTGCAAGCAGCTGCAGAAGCAGCTCATGATACTGAACGACTGAGACATAAAAAGACTGCTAAAAATATAGCAGATAAATGTACAGTAATGCATATGAGGAAAGACAATATTAACTTTCTACATACAGTAATGGGATGTGAACAGGCGATCAACACTCATAATTAAGATCTTGCTGTCATGGGAAAAGCAGATGCAGAAAGGAATGGAACGGTTTCCATGCAAATAACAATTAAACAAAGATTCATTAAACTGAAAAAGCAGCAGCTGAGGGAATTGTATGACAAAGGTATGTAAAAATATAAATAATGAGAAAGGGATTAAGAAACAGTCATTCACTTGCCCTTTTCATATAAGAAGTGGGAGTATTGATAAGAGGTAAAATGCAGTGGGATAAAAACAAAGAAAGAATGTATTTCCCTATATTAAAAATTCTCAGAAACTCAGGAAGTCCCTATGGCAGAAATCATTGGAAGTTCAGGAAATATACCCTATAAATAATTTTACATATTTTCTCTGTTCTTGTATTCTCCTGAGGGCATCTGCTGGGGACAAGCTATTTGGCTAGGTGGTCCTTTGGTCTGACCCAGTGCTGGCTGACCTTCCAGCTTTCTGTCGAGTAAACAGTTGCTGCTGCTCTTCCACACTGTTCCTCCAAGGCACTAAAAAAATTTGGCTTTTTAGAGATTATCTCTGCAATCACAGCTTTTATCCTCTGGTTCATTTCACATCTTTGGCTTTCTGCTGAGACCACCAACAATGTTGCCAATTAGTGCCAATTTGTGTATAACACCTGTCCATTAAGAAATGGATGGAACACAAAAATCTGATTTTTGACACAACACTGAACCAGAATCAGGTTGTAATGACACATAATCACAGGGTCTAATCCTGTACCCTATTAGCAATCATTGACCCATGAAGGACAAGGTCGGCAAGCGCTTTGTTGCTTTTATAAATAACTACATAACAACTCTTGTGGGCCAACCAAGAAGTTCTCCTGTAAGTAGAATGAGTCCTGAAAGTCCTCCACTAAGTGAGAGACTTAATCAGACATGTCTTTATAATTAAGTTTCCACTACAAATGTAGGAAGCAAGGCGAAAGATCACAGCTGGCTTGGATTGCCAATTTTTCATCTTCTTGTGACATATGATTTGCAGAGTCTGGGAAACTCAGTTATTTTACCTTTTTTTAAAAAAAACCTGTCATTGATTCTAAATCCCTGCAAGAAAAAAGTCCTAAGAAGGAAGTGTTTCTGAATCCTCCCTTCTTTTTTAATTTGCAATTTTCAGGTAGGGTTGTACCTTGAAAGCTGACACAGTGATATTTTAGGTTGACATATTGTTCTTATTTAAACATGGCCTTCAGGCAGGTTGAAGCTGGGTTAATTCACTTTTGAAGTCAGAAATACTCAGGTTCATAGAATCATAGAATGGTTAGGGTTGGAAGGGACCTTAAAGATCATCTAGTTCCAACCCCCCTGCCATGGGCAGGGACACCTTCCACTAGACCAGGTTGCTCAAAGCCTCATCCAGCCTGGCCTTGAACACTTCCAGGGATGGGGCATCCACAGCTTCTCTGGGCAACCTGTTCCAGTGCCTCACCACCCTCTCTGTGAAGAATTTCTTCCTGACATCTAATCTAAACCTCCCTGATTTCAATATTATTTCAAGGTTCATATTACTCAGTATGATTAAGCTTGCTTTTAAATTTCCTTTTAATTTCTTATTACAAATACTCTCTGGTTTGCAGAAAAGCGAGTCTTGCAAAGTCTTCATTGTGGATGTAGATGGACTATTCCTGGAGCAGCACTGTACAATTGCAACCACTCTCATACCACAATTAGGCAAAGTGGCAACAATGATTGGTACAGTTTATTTTTAAAAGATGAAACTAATTAGCATCAATGATTTCTTCCCTTGAAACAAGATACATTTTTTCTTTGCTACTACAATGTCTTGCCATTGCCAACAGCATCGAGATATAAAGAGAGGACAGAGAAAAACTTATGAATACAGCTTTCAACTGCAAGTGTAACCAGTACAAGTGATTTCAAAAAAAGACTTGTGTTCTATATTAGAGTTTGATTTTTGCAGTTATTTTTGTATTTCATGTTTGAGGGTTTCAAAAGACTGGCAAGATATACACTTGTAAACTTAACTTTCAATGGATTAATTTTAATATATGTGAATTAAATATATTTAATAAAATTGTTATTTTGGTGAAGACTGAAAGGCAATCTAAAAGGAAGTAAACAGCAAATGTGATACAGATCTAGAAGAAGGGCAAGAAGGAGGATCTGGGGAACTACAGGCCTGACAGCCTGACCTCAGTGCCGGGGAAGGTTACGGAGCTGGTCATCTTGAGTGCCATCACACAACATGTACAGGACAACTGGGTGATCAGGCCCAGTCAGCATGGCAGGGGGGTTGAACTAGATGATCTTTAAGGTCCCTTTCAACCCAAACCATTCTATGAGTCTATGACTAAATATTTTAGATTGCATTGGTAAAGTCTTGAGCCTATTCTGTAAACTAGTATTTCTACTAAGCACATGTATAATGTAAGAGGCATGACAAATTCTAGATTACTGTCTTTGTTGGTAGTGGTTCAAAAAGAGATGATTATGATGATGCTACTGTTTATCTCTTGAGGTATTTTTGCTATTTCTGATTTAGTGAGGTTTGCTGAGAATTTCTGAGAATACAAAATATTTCTCTGTAAAATATGTACATGAAAATACTAGCAACATTAATACATTTGATATTTATATATTGAAATATTTTTCTAGTTAAAACAATTCTGATTTTGAAATCACGCATTCAGAATTCTAGAATATCTCAAGTTGGACTGGACCCATAAGGATCATCGAACTTCCTGCTTCTTACAGGACTACCTAAAACTAAACCATATGACTGAGAGCATTGCCCAGGGGGTCCTTGAACTCTGAAATGCTAAGAAAATGACTTGGCATACCTTCATTCCCTTAAGCTAGAGATGAAAACATTGGATAATAAGTTTTAATGAATTTTGGTAAAAACTTCTATATTAGTAAACACTTTCATGCATCTTTCTGGTGCAAACTGGGGTGCACCTTGTTAAAACACTATTACTTAAAATATTACAGCATAATCAAAGTCCTCAATATAATAGGCTTCTCAAAGTAGGCAGATTTGTTTTATACTTATTTTAAAGGAAAAGAATCAGAGTTATATAGTTTCTTGCAACAGCACCAACGACCATTCAACTCACTATTAACATAGCTTTCAGTCAGGTCTGTGACTGAAATACACATATATATTATATATACAAATATTACATATATATATGTGTTTGTCTGTGTGTGTAAAAGTAGGATTACTTTTCAGTGGATCAATAAACTGATCTGACCAATGTATGGTTGAGCACTTGCTAATACGTATTCCAGGAACAGACAGGAATCAGAGGCTGTAGAGTGGTTAGAGAAGAAAACAAGACCGATCCATTTAGCAGTAAGAGTCTTATATTGGCTTACTTTAATTGTGGAACAACACCATTAACAAGTTTTCATCCAGGAGTAGAGACATGAGTGAAATGCTTGTGATGCCTAGCTAAAGAAACACATTATTGAGATATCTACTGTAAATAGGAGTCAATTAGAGCGTTTGACTCGTTTCAGAATTCAGAGGGATTTAATGACGATATCAAAATACCTGTGCATAAATTTGATGCAGCATCAATTCAGGAGAGTGTCTGTGTTTATTTAGCTTTAATGGAATTCTTAGATGCAGGTGCACAATTCTGTGACAGCTTTAAGAAGACAGTAATTATCTGGTAAATATGCATCACCAAATCATTTAATAGATAAAGGCGTCTATAAAGGAAACAAGCTCTTCCAGACGAAGTAACAATTTAGACAAGTAACTTGATGTCTTTAATATTCAGTGAAAGCAGCAACTTTTAATTATACAGCTTTAGTCTACACTATTTTAATTGACAGACGTTGTTTAATTAAATGGGAGGAAGGTGAAACAGCATGTGAAACAAGGATACTACCCCTCCCCTTTCTATCACGGAAAAGAAACACTGTTTTAATTCTAATGCTGCATCACATGCACGCTTTTGAAATCTAATGACTGCTCTTGAAGACAGTTAATGCTTTTTAATTAAGGGATGGTTTTGCAGATATGGAGCACCTCTGTGTGGTGTTCACATGGAGGGTCTGCATAGCAGTATGTGTTAGGGACATACACTGACCAATTCACTGCAGTAACTGTGCATTTAAATCAACAGGATTACTATTCTACTGGTGAGGAACAAATCAGAAACCTTTCAATTATGTAAGTTTCTCTAGAAGTGATTTACAATGGAAATATTAATGAATATTTCATTACAGCTGTGCTGCTAGGTGCTACTACATTATTATATTTTTAATGAACCAATAGGGTACAGGCCTGACTAAGATATTTTTAGAGAATACATATGAACTATTTGACCAAATCTTGCACCTTTTCATTTATTTTGTTTCCCTCTGGCTAATATGTAATTGGTTCCTGAGTAACCTCAACAACCTTGCCTGGAACACCTTTCCAGACATAATCTTCCTTTTGGGGGTAGGGGCCAGGGGCCAGAGTAGTTTATATTAAATCTTAAAATTTCCTAAAATCTCTAAATATTAAAAAGCATACTTTTCAATCTATAACTGCAGTCAGAAATCAAACCCCATCATTAAAGGTACGTAAGGAATAGAACAAACTGTAATGTTGAGGTTATTATGGCGTTACACTCTAAATAGAAGTGTACCCAAACTTCAGCTGTTGCAGGCAGCTTCTGGCAGTCTTCCATATCCCCACATGGGGTGCACTGACCTTGCTTAGAAAAATGAGTTCAAGGTCAGGGAAATTCTTTGAACTCCACACAGTCTGCACATCCATCAGGATAAACCTGAGGCTTGACTCTTGCCTGTATTGTTAACTAGGAGTTCAGTAAGTGTCAAATTGTTGCAGGAACTTGTGGAATGACTCTGGATGTGACTGTTTGGGAGAACTCGTTGCCTGAATTTCACTATCATTTTTCACTATAACACATTTATAGCATGTACCTGAACTGCTGGAGTTCATCTATGCTATCATCAGATCTAGAAACTGGTCACCACTACATGCCTCTCTGCTTCCATGCGGATCATTATCAGGGCATGATATTTGGAACAGTAATTGTACACTAACTGGGGCAACAGTAGAAGGTTCTTTCTAGTAAAAAAAAAAGAAAAGCTTGCTTTCATTTCTTCTAAAACTTCACTTTCCTCATTTAGACTTCAATCTCATGAATGCTACCACATATATTTCCCTCTAACCAAGGATTTCTGACAGTCCCTGCTAACACACATGAAAGACGGATGCTCTTTCTGTTTCACCATGTTGGCAACAGGTGAGAAAGTCACAATTTCATTTACTCAGAGTTTCAAATTTCTAATTTCTCTTTATAACCTAGTTCTGACCTGAAAGGGTCCATTTTGCATCTTTGTAGTCATAGGCAGGAGAACAGATAACAAGAGAAAAAAAGAAAGCTGATTTGGTCCAAGAATCAAATGCAAATGTAATTCTTCCACAGCTCTCATTCTGCGCAGCTGAAGGTAGGCCAAACAGAATATTCATTAATATTAATCAATAAATAACACTGCTCCCTAAATTTTTTTGTCTAACTGTGCAAGTGAAAGGTGCTCAATGCACTCATTGCAACCTACAGAGCAATACAACTCTCCCTAGAGCAGATTCCTGGTGAATAATCAGACAAATTACTCCCTGCCATCCATCAAGTAAGCAAAGGAACTCAAAATATCTTATCACAAAAGTAATTTAAAAAAAGAAAAGGAAATGCATAGGGATAAAAAAACGACCCAATTTCTATCAGAAATTATAAATAAGTAATAAATAGGGGTTTATCTCCTCAGCCATTTTCTTTTTGCTGCTGCTGCAAATGAAAATGAACAATTTCATAAGAACTGTAAGAAACAATGAATTCACATGAAAAGGCTGTGTATGGAAAAAATATGTATATTTAAAAAGTGAAACCAGATACCTAACAAACGCATGTTACTGTTTTCTACTTGATATATTAGTTCCACTGTAATCTGCTGCACTTTTTTTCTGAAAGACAAATAACAAAGTCATAATCTTTTGCATGACTATTCTTGGTCTTTAATTTCTTTTCCAGTGGAAACAGATTTAAATTTAGGCCACCCCCACTTAAAAAATTGAAGCAACCTTCTTCGCCTGTGTGTGAATATCAGACTAATTTTCAGTGTTTTAAGTGAATATTTTTTAAACTAGAGTTAGATGTCATAAAGCAGCAAATATTGTTCAGTGTTCACTTATTTATCAGCTATGAAGACTTTGTATTTTCAATGCCATATTTTTTCCCCAGCTTTTGTTAAGGCTCCAAGCTGAAAAAAAATCCTAAACCATATTTGACTTAAACTTTATTGGTGAATTAAACAAATGTTTAATTTCTGTGCAAAAGAAATGACCAACCTGATTCATTAGATGTTAAATACTAGAAGAAATAAGTCTGCTGAAAGGATTAGTACAACTACAAGCTAAGACTTTTAAAGATACCTTTATTCACTTCAATAATGTCATAGTGAAAGTCCCAATCAACTCTAATCAGAATTAGAAAAACACAACATTTTGAACAGCTAAATCTAAATGGAACAATTTCAATACTCCGTATCAAAAGCATTGCCTTAGCCATTCTATAGTAGTGGAATAGGCTATTCCCAGCATCCACTGTTATGGTTCTGAGAGGTGTAATCAGAAAAAGAAAATTTGGATTATTTTTCTGTGTAGGTGGAAAGGGGACAGTCAGTTCATATTTTCTTAATTGAGAAAAAGGAGCGCACTTATTTGCAGCGTGTTTATCTCATTTCATAAAGATCCTCAGCACAGCAGCAGTCCAAAACACTTAAGTGCAGCTAACTGTGTTCATCTATTTGAAGTTTCTCTTCCGCAAATAAATGGAAGACACGGTGAAGATTACTTTCATGAGAGTAACCAGTTTTGTACCTCTGAATTATCTTTTTTCTATTTGTTACATTAATTACCTTTTAAGCACGTACCTTACCAAAAATACACTGTGAATTGGAAGTAAATTTAAAGTTACATGGCATTCATCCTCAGTGAGAAAATCACAGATCAAGAGTTGGCAGAGTCTATCAGTATCATATGCTAAACTATTCTCATAGAAAAAGTATTGATCTGAAATCCTGAAACTTCTTCTTTAAAGCGAGCTATAGGATAATAAAAATGAAGAATAAAATAAAATTTAAGATCCATAGTGTGTTTATGCTGAACTGAAAGATGCTACAGGAACATTAAATAACACTACAAAAGCTTTCAGATGTAGGACATCAAGTCAATCTCAGTTCAAAGGTCTGGTCACACACTCCAATGAAGTATCTATCAGAATAAGAGGGTGTCCACCCCCTTTCTTGGATCCACTTCCCCTTTTGCATTTACACGCTTGGGATTGAGTCATATTCTCTCACTCTGGAACCAGGACTACTACAGACATGAAAGGTTTAGCATCCTACTGGTCCCACAAAGAGCTGAGCATCTGTATTTTTTATTTTTTTAAAAACTGTCCTTGGTGATGAAGTAGGTAGTACCTTTTTTAAAGCAAAAAATTTTATTTTAACAGATGAAACAAGGTCACCAAGGAAAAAGTATTTTAAAGCTACTTAGAAAATTTTGAGTGCCTGTTTAGTTTCATTTACCCAAGTAAACCAAACATACTATTGAAATTATATTAGAGTTCTTAAATTACATGAACATACAGAAAATCATGATTTGAGTTCTAAAATTACATGAACATACAGAAAATCATGATTTACTCTGGTCTCACTCCACTTGTTAGAACATCGCTTTTAGACAATGCAGGGAAGCTGGATTTTCCAGCAAATGAAAACCTACTACATTCTCCCTTTGCACTATAACCATCATTCAGTGGTGTCATAAACAGGGATTTGTTTTATTTACAGTCTTTTTTTCAATCCCAGTTTTTCCAGAGAGCTGGCCTGGACATCTAGGATATTTGAGAATATGTCTACAGTATTTCCTACATTGTTTTGCAGTTAGAATCCTTCAGGTAAACAACCAGCAATCACTAGCTTAGAGACCGCCTCATTTATGTTCCCTTTTGAAACTTCACATTGTTTAATAGACCACTTACAACATAGAGATGGATGTATCTGCCACTACCAATGCCTACAGTATTTCTCACAGTGCCCAAGCACAAAATAATTAGGTGTGAAGAGAGCACTTCAGCTCATTTCTCTGTGTTTCAGAGAACCCTGAAGTGCTATAGTGCAAACTGCTCTGATATTATATAGGGAGGATGTATATAAATCCTGAAGATGATATCACATCACATATAACTAATGCTTCACAGCAGAGGTGATAAAGATATATCTAACGGAGGCAAGCCAGCACCAGAACTGAAAAGGATGTAATCGTATTAGGCAGAAGCAGCTTGATGTTAACATGGCTAAACTGTCTGTATGATATAAGCTAGTATCACCACAACATATTCTGTTGTGTCATTTGAATGTTACAGCCTGAATACAGCGTTAGCTCAAGCGTCTTCACATTACTGTTTTTCAGAACAGACGTGCTGAATGACAGGTTGGTAAAACTGGCACAGCAGTAATTCCTCATTCCTGCCCTTTCCTTTACACCGCATGCTTTGGGGAGCAGCATTTCCACTCATAAACAGGCGTGTTGTCTAACATGGCATGGATCTGTCTGTGCTTAGGAAGGTACCTGCAGCTGCAACACAAACTTACAAGATCCAGTATTCAAAGTGAGTCAGATCTCCCCTACCAAGGTGCCATTAAAAAGGCATTTAAATATCTTTAGGCTTACTGGGTAATACTATTATAGGAAATGTCAATTCTTCTCTTCCTTTACTGTAAAGATGAACATATCTTATTAAAAAAAAAAAGTAAAAGCAGTCACTAGCTGGTGGCTCAAACACATTTTAACCACTTTTGAAGATCAGGTCACAGCTCAGTTACACTCACAGCTTAGTTTGATAAAAGTTTGACCACACACCTCCAGTGGACCATCTCAAAAGCCAGTAATTCCTGCTCAGAAAACTCAGAACCTTGCTTTTGCTTATCACAAGAACCTGGCCATTTTTCATTTTGTTTCCTATGAAGGGACATTATGACTTTTTTACTAGGCTAGATACAAGCTAGATCGTTTTGATTTATTTCACTTCTAAGTCACACTGTCTAGTGCACAAATAGCTCCTCATGTGACTTTATGTCAAGCTTCAGAAAAATTAAGTGTCGTATAAAAACAAGCTAGTATCTCACAGCATTCCCTTCTTTACTTTCTGTTTTTCCACTTACATGTCAAGCTTATGCAGAGTCTTTTGTGTGCTACCTTGGAAACTAACTCTAAATTAGTTACAAGTCTACAAAACTCCAGCCACTTATTTATGTTTTTATAATGCACAGAATTCAAAGTGTGCAATTCCCATAGCACAGTCATAATAATTATTGAAAGTTATTATGGCCCACTCATTTTTGCACTTAATAGGCATTAATTTACTAAAACATGCTAATGCAATCGCAGGCAATCATCTGACCACAGCCCTGTTCTCATAATGTAATCTGTTTTCAGAAAGGACTTTGTCTGCGGAGCACCTCGTAGTGCAGAATGCTGGACCCTGAGGACAGACTGGGTTTTTTACTAAGACAGCAATACAAAGTAAATAAAGATAATAATTATCTGGATCATAAAACCCAAGTAAACATGAAACCTTCTGTATCTATGCTCAGTTTGGACCCCAAGAACTAAGGTACATGTATCAGTGCAGAAAAGCATATTTATATTTATCATGTTGGTTTTATTTTTTTTAATCAGATGAAAACAAGCCTTAAGGATTAGCTTAGACAGAGCGTGCTCAAAAAAAGTTCAAAGCTTGGGAGGAGTGCAGTAAGCAGCAGACACTGACATCTCTAGCTAAGGAAGGAAGTAAAGGAAAAGCAGTGGAGAGGAGAAGCCTTCGCTCCATTTACTGGGCATTCCTTCTGTAAAATTTAATATGCATCTGAAAGACTATGAGCTGCAATGTGTTAGGAGCTAAACAAGTTCTGAGCATGAAGATCCATGTCCTTGTATAGCTAGTATTTACATCTTCAATCTTCATTTCTAAAAGAGCAACACTGTCACCTGCACTCTGTCTTCTCTGGCTTTGGTGTCTAGTATTTTTCCTGGAGAAAGGAATTTTTTTCCCCCAATGTTGCACTTAATGCAATCGTAGCTGTTCACCAGACAAAAGCACTGGATATCCTGTGGATTAAAGAAACAGACTGTTTTCTCCCTAAGCCTGCTTTCCCATTTTATTTTTTTCTTTTTCTCCCTTTCTTTCCTATCATGAAAGTTTGCCTCAATAATTCAACTTTGCATTATTTTCTGAATTCCATGTACATTACAGCCTCTCTAGCTGGACTAAATTCAATAGTACAATACTACAATTCTACAAAGCATGACAAAAGTTCACAGTACTCCATGTATAAACAATGACTAAACCTTACTGTGCTCACTCCTACAAGATTCTCAGTTGCCTCAGAGCAAGAGCCTAGCAGCCCAGGGCCCCGTGTTGGCTACTCTGTAAGTACAGAATTTTATAGTATATGCACTTAAAAATAATCAAACAAACTAACCATTTAACAACAACAACAAAAAAATAGGCCAATCTTTCAGTCCTACACTAGCATTTTGAAGCTCAGAATGGAGAGAGAACTTACATAGCTTACACCATAGTTTTATTATTCATTTGCTTACAGTGTTAGTTGAGTTTCCATTTAAATGTAAGCCACTGTCAAAGAGAGGTGATGAAGCTCCACTGCTGTGATCACTAGATGGTCCAGGGGAACCTGAAAATCAGATAATGAAAAATAATTGCTTATGTTAAAAATATATGTATGTATCAGGCAATACCTATTTCAGCTGTAAAACACAGAAAGGATTTTTAACATAAATCATAAACCAGTTCAGAAGTACTGCTTGCATTTTAGAATGACAGCCAATAAGATGACCATGAGCTATGCTTTATGAAGAGAAATAAAAAAGGTAGCTAGATGTCAGTTTATAGAGGCTGTGCTCTTGGGAACTACTTGCATGCTTAACTGTTTGCAGGATTAAAGTATATTCCCTGGCTGAAGACAACCAAATCTTATAGACAGATACAGTGAAAGTTTTATTGACTTGAAGTGGTAAACAGACACATTCAGACTGTAGACACAGGACAAGATTTTGAACTTTTAGAATCATAGAATGGTTTGGGTTGGAAGAGACCTTAAAGATCATCTATTTCCAACCCCCCTGCCATGGGCAGGGACACCTTCCACTAGACCAGGTTGCTCAAAGCCTCGTCCAGCCTGGCCTTGATTAAGCCTGTTTTCACTAAGGATGAGATATTCAAAACCAAGTGAGAAATTCAGTTACACAAATCCCATTAATTTAATGAATAAATTTCCTACTGAGTGTTGGAAGTTTCACCTTAAGGGTATAACCATGGACTGTATTTATAAACAAAGCTAATAAACTCTCAGGCAATTGAGATAACTAAGTACCCATATATACACTTTTTAATGGATACATCTTTTTGTTAAAAGGCCAATGACTTTCAAGACTGATGCACCTTCTCAAACTGAGAAATTTAAAGCAAATGGTCATTGTGAAATGTTGACACTATGTTAATATGTTATGATTACAGAGTTATAGTCTTCCTTCAGCAGTTATCATGATCCTGCTTTAGCAGTTCAAGTGACTCCATGAAAGTTTAAATCTTTTATAACAAACAGTAATGGAAACAGCAAAGTTACATCATTGTGTATTTTTTGCTTAAATGTGAAGCATTAACATATAGCACCAATAATATACAATTACTGTCAGCACTTGGTCTTATCAATAAAGCACATAAAATCAATTTTACAGCATTATATTCATCATCACAGAAAACTCATTTTTCCATCTGAAGAAGTCACCTGAAATTGCCTGTAAATCATTTCACATTAATAGGTCTGTCAAGTCCAACATCATAAAAGTCAAAAAGTCATTCTTAGTCATATATTTTTATATGTATCTATGCCACATATCTGGAAGATTTAGCAAAATGGAACTTAATTCAACAATAGCTCATTTTCTCCATAACAGATCTCTGTCAGTTCAATGCTGAGGTCTCAGAATTATGAATTCTGAAGTTTCAGCATGTTTTCATTTGGAGTCCTTTCTGTACAGCCTTAGATGATGTCAGCAGAAGGAACTGCTGTGCTTTGCTTGTATGGGTGTAACCCAAGTGCTAACTTTAGTAGCTGACTACAACGTTTTGTAGCTACTATATAGGTACAGTGGACCACAAAAATTAATGTTCAGACTCACAGATAATCACAGGGACTTGCTGGAACAGAACATAACTTCTAATTTTTTAAAGTAAAACCAATGTAATAAAAACATTGGCATTAAATTCTCCCCTGAATGATCTGCCTGTCAGGGAACCCCATTGTCTCTGTCAGGAGACAACTATGACAGGTCCATGAGTCAATCACATTCTTAAAGTGGAACTATCCCACTTCTGTGGCAGTTTGAATATATAAAAAGACATGATTTTAGATATTTTCAAATCTCTAAATCCAGGTTTTACCATAATACAAAATATTACATTAGAAGAATATATATACATATATTTAAGTAAACTGACATCCACTGTATGGGAAAGCTAAGAATAACAGGTTAAGGAACAAATTTCCCTCCTCCCACAGTGTCCCTGTAGATTTGCTTTACAGTTCAGCAGATTGCTTTCTTTTTCTGAGTCACTACAAACTACACAGCCTCTCTCAGGCTATGCCACCTCCACCAGCTGACTGCAAGCAAGTTCACAAGTCATTTAGTCTGCTCTCTGCCTATTCTGCCTCACTCAGTCATGGACTACTCCTTTATGGTCTCATTCAGCATTTTAGAAGCTCCCACTGTATGTGCTTAACTGTTTTCATGGAAGGTGTAGTGCTCTCATCTCTCCAAGGAACTTCATTTGTCTCCCCACGTGGCAATTGGGCCCTAGAGCAATCAGCAATTCCTCCCTGTTCTTAGAACAACACCCAGGCTGAACACACATGCAATAGACATGACAGAAAATATACTAACAGAAAGTAAATCATACTATCTGCTACTGTAACCTTTGCCCAAGTAGATGATGCTCCAAATCAAGTGTTAGGTACCAGTTCCAACTCTGGAACATTAGTTTCAGAAAGTCTATCAAAACCAATTGTTTATGTAAAATACACCACCTGCTCCTCTCTCCATGACCACAAATAACATCCTGATGGGTACTGATGCCAGAAAAAACTTATTTGGTATGCTGAGAGATTTCCAGCAATCCCTATTGCCTAGCTGTCCTCTTATCCCACTCAAATCATAGTTAGACAGACGGCTTATGACAAATGCAAACCTATACTATGACAGGCTTCATCCGTTTGATTTGCTTATTCTCATCTGTGGCCTTTTTGTTCTTTTGAGAAGGCTAGGTCAGGAAGAATCCTGTGGGAGAAGATCTTTGCTTGATCTTTACCTGAGCAATAGCTGAGTGCGCTCATAGAAAAACAGTAACTTACCCTGTAAGGTGAGAAGGGGTCAGATAGAGATATACAGCAAGGATATAGGAGTCTGTGGTTCACAAATGAGACTGAGATCCCCCTGATGGTAGCAAGAAAAAGACAGGCAGAACTCCGAGGTGGGGAAAAGAAACTTTGTATGGATCACAGGGGATTTCGCAAAGCTAGCAGTAACTCAGGAAATCACCAAGCTAGCTGACACTAAACCTAAAGTAAGAACTCATCTGGAGAGGTAGGAGTTGTAGGTAGGAGTTGTTTATAAATTCTTTTATATTCTTTTTGACAGAATCACTAAGATATTTCAATTTAAAAGTTCAGTATTCTACTACTTAGTTTAATAAAGACTTTTATTTTTCATCTTTAAAAGCCTGTCGTGGTTTAACTCCGGC
>NW_010240381.1:0-16180 GCF_000690775.1 Eurypyga helias | reverse complement strand
GGCTTCGTGGTATTTTGGGGTAAGATGAAATCCAGTATTTTCAATAAAACAGAACCCTTGCTCTTTTTAATTCAGATTCCAATTTAAAAGGGTTTAAATACAAACCAAGGTATTTAAAAGTCACCACTGGAGACATGGAGGGCAGAACAGGAGTTCTTTTCTCATTCTTACTGAACAGCTTCATCCTGAATAATTAACGTCAATTAGCATCAGTGGAAACTGACTTAATTAGAGGCAGTATTAATATGTAAGTAACATTCAGAGACGACGATCTCCCCATTCCTGTAAGTGGCGGATGGGAGTGAGACACACCCACTTTGAATAAACAATCCCTTCCAATGGCTCTGAAGCCTAATGCCACACAAGTATTTTCAGATACTTCTGCTGAAGTGCAGCAAAAAGTAATACATACAGACACACAATAATAACGAAACTGGCAAAATTCAATATATGAAAGAAAATATATATATATGCAGCTTGCAGCAGCAATTATTTATCTATGAATCTGAGACAGTATTTCCCGTTAACACAATATTATTTGTAATTTCTAACTGTAACAATCTTAGTACAAAGAGACAAAATCTAAAAGCATGGGGTTTTTTTCCCCCGAGTAATTTAATGCGGTTTACCCCTTAGAGAAGTTTGTAACATTGGCCAGCGATCACAGGGGGTTTATTCAACATGAGGCAAGCAGAACACTACCTGTTGGCCAGTGCAAGGGCGTACAACAATCCATCCTCCCGCTTCCCGTCCTCTGCACGACACCCGTGATACACACCGCGTCAACCCCGACGGCATCTCGTTATTAGAAAACCGTATGGTCCTGAAGAGGATGATCAAGTACACAACAACCTGCACAGATGGACTTTAGGAGCACGGTGTAGTCTACATTTGCAACGCTCCTCCGCTAAGCACGTTAAAGACTACTCCTCGCTGCATTTACCCAGTACCTCTGTCACAACATAAAGGCCTGTGTCACCCCTCCAACTGCCTGAGCTCAGCTGTGTGAAAGATTCCAGTTTTTTTTCTGATCCAAACCAAAATTTGAAAAATATCTCCAGATAGGACTAAAAAATATGGACATAAAATATTTCAGAATTAATTTTATAATATTTAAAGGTTTTCAATACACCTTCACAAATACAATTTTTCCTTACACTTCTTATTTAATACTGGGAGAGTATTTAAAATGCAGTTTCATGCAAAGATTAAACAAAAGGAGTTGAGTAGTTAGATGAAAAACATAATAATAAAGAATAACAGATATTTATTTTTTATTAAGGAAAGGTACAGTTAAGCAAAATGCATTCACAAATTAGATAATTAATACTTTTAAATACCACGAAGAATGACATGTAAACAGAAAAAACATGTTAAAAGCCCAAACGCAGGAAATACTTTGAGTATAAAACACACACTGGCTCAGTATTTTTAAGACCATCATGTATGTTATTGTCCTGTGTTAGCTCACACTAAGATGAACAAACTTCTGTAACCACATGAGATAAACAGAAACAGTAAAATGAAAACAAGAGATTGTCATGTCAAGTACTCCTTTCCTTCTTAGGAGTATTATGTTTGCAAAATAGTATCAAGGCTTAACCAGCCTCGATACAAAACCCATCAAACAGCCAGCAAAACCCAAGTCATTCCAGCCAGTTCGGAAAGCAGAATTTTGCAAAGTTGATTGCTTCACAGGTTCTCAGAAATTTCACAGGTATAATCACTGGTTTGACACAAACAGAGGTAGACTACACGTCAGCCTTCATAATTTCCAAGAAAAAAAAAAAGTCCTTGTAACAAGGTAGTGCTTCAGTTGCTCAAGTGCTGCCTATTCCTTGAAGGTCACACTTCTGGTGGAGAAAGAAAGAAAAAAAAATCAAAATAATGCTATCTATTATATTTTCCTAATGGAAATCAGGATAAAAAGTAACAATTAGATTTATCCTCCTCATATTCTCTTCTGTTATTCCTGAATATCAACTATTAGCAACAATTACCTACAACTCTACATTCAGTTCATTGACTCGTTGCTCCACTGCTTAACAAAGTAAATGTGAGACGAGGAGGAAGAGAAAAAATTCTTCAGAAGATTCAATCAGATTCGAGAATAAAACCAGTTGTAATGCTACAGAACAGTAATCGCAGAGTGCTCTCTACTGTGGTAAGGTCCCAGGAAGGAATAAATAAGGGCAAAAGATGGTGATAGCAATACAGAGATCATTTCAGGTCAATAAACCACTGATAGGTTTAAAAGGCAAGATAGTAAAAAATTAAACTGCATTGGAATTCAGTTGTTAAAAACCACTTACTTAGAAAATCTCATTTTCACAAAGTATGTATTTTTAAAGATACATTATAGAGCTGTCATTGTTAAAACTAAGTACGCAACTGGTAGGATAAAAATAGTTCACTACATGGTAGTCTTCACATATAGCAGCTGGACTATTTTTATTGCTCTTGGGACTCACTGTAAAGCAACAAAAACTAAAGACGACTCTCTACTGATGATGCTAATTCTCAGAAATATGTTATCTAGCATTATCAACCAAAATATTGATTTGCAACACGACAGGGCTTGCCTAATGGCTCGCCAGTAAAGCAAAAGCTGTAACTGTTGTTTCAGCCCTGCTATCAGTATCTCATTTGCTACAGTTCCCTTGGTGGTTATTTTTGGTTGGCTTTGTCCAAAAACTGACCTCAGTTCTCGGGAAATTGGTGTTTTTGTTAACAAAATTAAGCTTAAGAACAAGCCATATGTATTTACTGACAAAACTAGTGTTTACAAGCGTATTGGTTTGGAATTCTGTTTCTTGGAGTTCAGCAGTTGGCTAGTTAGACTCAGGAGCCGTTATTGCCTTAGGGAATATGTGTGCTATCACTGTTTCTCTCTCCATGTCCTTCCACTCTTCACTGCAACTTATTACGCGGTATAGGACAGACAGGATATGAAGTCAACAATCAGGCCTGTAACCAACAGACACCTAAAGCAACAATCATCTCTCAGAGCATAAAAATGTCAGCGAAAATGAGCAGGTGAGAGGTTGATTTTGAGGGACTATAGTGACCACAATCTTGGATTTTGCTAGCATTCAAGCACTAATAACGAAAAACGCATTAATTATTTTTATGCGCTTGTTTTGGAGACAGTTTCATCTAATGTGTAGGGTTCAAATGCATTTTGGCTGGACTCTCTCCTATGGATCACCTCTCCTTTGTTGCTGTACTTGACAGATTTTCATGGCGTTTCTCCTGATCATTTGTTGTTGGGAGATAACTATTAACAATAATAAATTGGCAATTATACATTTGGGTATAATGAATGGCCAGAAGAAGCAGAATGGGAATCCATTACATGATAGTCTTGGGAGAACACTTTGCATTTATCGTTTCCAATCAATATTTTATAGCAGGAGAGTCAACAAAATAAATTAACACCACCTAAAGTGTGTAAGAATTCCATATAGTTAAAAAAAGTACTATTTAGAAATGGTTTAAACCTAACTCTGAGACAGAAACAACCTGCCAAAATCAAATCACTTACTTTTCAGCTGCTGCTTGATCCGTCGTCCTTACGGCAGAACGTTCTGGAGAGTGCGAGGGAGACCTTAACGTGGAACTGAGAGGAGGTGAAGCACATAACGAGGACATAGAGAGCCCATGTCGACGCATTTCCTGAATTGCACGCTCTCTACCAACAGATAGCAATTTCGGTTACCTAACCCTGTGGTACAGCAGGTGGTAAAGGAAGAAAACCTCACTTTTCTTTTCCCCTGTATTTTTGCTTGGTGATTTTCACAATACTTTAAAGACCCTTGTTTTCTTGTAACGTCACCCAACTTTCTTCTTGTTTTCATGAGAAGAGATTTCTTTTTTTTAATTAGATGCAATGGGAAACTCACAGAATTTACGAGGAATTCAGAAACTCTGTAACTTTGTTTTGGTTGTGTGGTTGTGGTTTGGTTTTTTTTTTTAAATTAAGCAGTTTTCAAGATGAGACTATTAGATTTTGCATGACAATAGGAGCACAATTTTCCATAAGAGTTCCTCAGTATTGAAAAAGCAACCGTTTTAAAAGTAACAATGAAGAAACGAGGAATCACCTTACTGAAACAAACAGCATCTTACCGTTCAAAGCGTTCGGTCGTCAGTTGCCTTTTTAAAACATCACAGTCAGTCTGTAGCTCTGCAGCTTTACTCCGAAGGATGGGCACCTCTCTAGCATAGCCGCTTCTAAAACAAATCACGAGAACCAACAAAGTTTCCTTTGAACACATCAGCTAGGAGCTTAGACAAATTAGAGCAAGATAAACCAAAAATAGCTACTGAACATGTTTTGTGCAGAGCAGATCAAAGAAGTTAGAAGACTGAAGCAGCAAGAACCAAGTGAAGGCAACAGAATGTTTCTGGAAGAAGCTAAGGTGAGAAAGAAGTGAGAAGCTGGCAAGCCTCTCACTACAGCCGTACTACCATACATCATGTTCTTTTTCACACAACGGTAGGTGGAAACAGGTTTCATAAAAACAGACAAAACAATCAAATCACTCATTTATTGATTTACTATCTTTTGTTGCAGTGCGAGATGGTCTTTATGTGTACACTTAAAGAATAAAAAAGCAGTAACTATCCACAAAAACATAGAAACATAACAGATATGGCTTCAGTAAAAACTGTATCACGTTGGCTGGAATTATCTAGCTAGAAATGAACAAAACTGATTCAAACCTAAGTAAAAGCTGTATTAATGCAAGCTCAGACCAGCAAACCCCAGATTATGAAAGCTTATCAACTACACCCTTGGTGTTTGGGTCCAACTGTTTGAACAGCATGAATCAAAATGAAAAGCTTCTCAGAAAATCATCAGCTTGGACGACTCAGTGCTTGGCTGAGAAACACAATTAGCTGCAATATAAAGCAAGCAAAAAAAAAAATAAAAAACCACCACCAAAACCATGTAGTGGTTTTTGGTAGACAACAAAATAAGTTGTCTAAACGAGAATCTAGACAGCTATGATATTCCATAGAGTCTTCAAAGCCAATATGAGATGGAGTGCGTAAAAGTCACTTCTGGAGAAGCAAAGATGTACTCGTTTATTGCTAAAGCTCTGCACTTGAGTTCTGAAAAACGAGTTCCACTCCTAGCTCAGTCACAGGCTTCATTCCTGTCTGGCACCCGCTGGTCTCTGACTCCAGGAAGAGGCAAACTACCCAAGAGCTCCGATCCAAAAAGAACCGCAGAATACTTTTTCCTGTGTTCCCTATTCATCAGTAAAATTCCTAGAGTGGTATCTTGATCCAGTACGTTGAGAACAGGCGCAGAAGACAAGAGGAGCGGCTTTCGGTGATATCTTACTCTAAGTCCTTCAGAGACAGGCATACGCTTTCAGGATGGAGGTAAGAATTCAGGGCCCAATATTAATTGTAAAATAAAGAAAGAAAGCAAACAGTTTTGTGAGTTCTGGGGTTATTCCATGTCAATGACATTTAAACAAAATTAAGATCATGAAGTAAATCACTCACAAGTTAAGAAATATTTTAATTTGGAACCCGTATACACAGTAATGACTATATAATAAGATTACATGATGATCTGTGTTTTCACAAGACATAGCTCTTTCACAGTAGATACAGATAACTCTTAACAAGCAGTTTAGCTATTCAATATTCCCTGTTTATTTCATATTTAAACACTGTAGAGCCTCAAGATCTCATTTACTGTACTATCACCCAAATCGCACTCCGAGTAACACAACTGCTCCCTCTTCACAGAGCTTGAAATTACAGCACTGGAGAACTTCACAAGCTAAACTTAATTTTGGGAATGCTTCTGAAGTCAGAGGTTGTATCCGTACCCTTTTATAAACAGAGTGGAAGCACAGGCACAATACGGCCAAAACTGTAAATAATCAAAAATATTGACATGTATACCCTTTTATAAACAGAGTGGAAGCGCAGGCACAATAGGGTCAAAACTGTAAATCAAAAATATTGACGTGATTTTTGTCAATTAGAACTGCGATTTTGCCAAATCAAATGAAATTGTATTTCACAAGACAATTGTCACATACTTCAGTCACGCCTGTAAGCATTTAGAGTTCCAGTTCTTTAGAATGCAACTACTACAAACCATATAGTAGAAAACAGAATCACAGAACCTCTTATAAGGCGTATACAACCAGTTCTCACAACTGAGCATTTGCCTAGCAACATGCAGAACCTTTGAGATATACAGAGGAAAACAACGAATTCCCACTATTCCTCCAAGAGAACATTTGTCTTCTTCCTGCAATAGCCCATCTGATTAACAACGCAAGTACTGAAAGTTGCAACAAACAAGAAAGGAACCCTACAACGTGTGCGGAAGAAAGACTGCAAAGAAATTACTATGAAGTTATTTAAAGAGAGTTTTATAATATCTGTACACAAGGAAGTTAAATTAAATTTAAGTGAAAACCTCATTCTTTCCTTTTTATTTGTTGTTTTCTTTTCTTTTGTTTGTTTGTGGTTTCTTTGCTATCTTTCACATTTAATTTCATAGTTAGGACATTCCATTAGTTTACGTTCTCTGCATGCAATTAACTTTTTCCCCCAAGGAAACAAAACTCAGTAATTCTAAAACACGAAGCAATGAGTTTGAAATTGAAAGCGGGGAGATTTAGACTGGATAACAGGAAGAAATTCTTCCCGCAGAGGGTGGTGAGGCACTGGGACAGGTTGCCCAGAGAAGCTGTGGATGCCCCATCCCTGGAAGTGTTCAAGGCCAGGCTGGATGAGGCTTGGAGCAACCTGGTCTAGTGGAAGGTGTCCCTGCCCATGGCAGGGGGGTTGGAACTGGATGGTCTTTAAGGTCCCTTCCAACCCAAACCATCCATTGATTCTGAGTTGCACAGGGGTCATTAATAGTGTTGTCAGTTACAAATCCATTGAGATCACTGCTACTTGAGGTGGACTGTCACCAGCATTAAGTTGTAGCCTTTACATAAATCAACCAAAGGCATTTTACTTCCACATTTGCACCACCAAGTTAGATAGCTTTTAATTATTTAGGTATGCTGTGTTCTATACCTCATAGGGAAGCATTATCTGGCCTTTTACTTTCCATGTTTCCTTTCTCCCTCTCCCTCAGTGTTCACTAAGTGGGTGTATCTGTTTTTCTGAAATTCTGCTTTGACATTTCACCACCATCTCCAATTCATCTGCTCCTCCTTCTTGTTATTTACTGCAGATATCACTATAGTCACTGGCTAATGTATCCCCAGAAGAATTACTGCGTCATGATGACACACATCACGGAAATTTCAAATTCCCTGCTATGTATCATGAAGAAAAATTTTTAAATCCCCTATATCTCTCATTCTTTTCCTCATTCTTCCCACTTCTCATTCTTCTTCTCTGAATTTTATATACACAAAATAACACCCCCCTTAACTTTACCGTCCCAAACAGATTAATCTTTCCTCTGTAAGAGCATTAAAAAGTTATTTCTACTCTAGGCAGATGCACAGCCTGAGAAGTTACAGCTGCTATAATGGAAAGTCCTGGCCACTTTTACTGTAGGTGTCAGGTCCAGTTCCGTTTATATTTCTAAGGAACAATAAATGATACAGGACTTTTTCTTCCCTTAACAGTTACTATTAATAGCAGCAAAACTTTTGCTATTTTAAAGCACTATGACTTCATGACTTATTATTTAAGTAATTCCTACCTTAATCAAAGTAAGGACAACAGGCATCTTCAGTAGGTAAGCAATTCACATTTACCCTGGATTTAATCTACCTGGTGTGTTTTTTTTGGTGAGCAGTACATAAATGTTAAAATTTTACTTTCAGTTTGCTTTCAGATGCTTGATGAATCCACACTATTCTAGAGGAGTTCGGACTGCAGAATACTCTCCAACATATGAACACAAAATACAGTTCAAGACTAAGAAAATTTGTGTTCCCTTCATAATTAAACTCTTCAAAGCCAAATAAAAATATGACATTTTGCTTAAAAAGCAGAGTTGACTTAGATTGTTTCCTGAAGCCAAGAAAATCAGAACCTGCGAGAGAGGTGGTTATATATTTTGACAATCAATACCCTCTGACTCAAAGGTTAAATTTACAAATCATACTGCAGTGCATACATACATTTATAGATGTACTCAACAGCTAAAAAAAATTAGGAATTATCATGGGTTGGCTGGTTATGTAGTGGAAATAATGTCCAGTAATGTTTGCAGCAGGTCAGCTGCTTTGCCACTGGGTGGTTAAAGGCTCAGAAGGAAAGGTACTGAAGATGGGAGAGCTATATCAGGCAACTGAACTTCAGGAAAGGTGTCACTTCCTGTGCCTGACTGACATGAGAAAGAGTCATGAGCAGCAGACAAAATGAAGCAGACTCTCTGGAGTCAGAACAGGGACAAACCCAGAAAGAACCCGAGTGCTTATTCTCAAGACTGAAAACTCAGCAGGGTGTTCCTTCCTTTCAGAGCAGGTTTCCTTTGGAGCTCCTGTTTACACTCCCTGCTCGTGCTAAACTGAAGTCCACCAGAGTGCTGATTAATGAAACCAATATGAAAGATCTGTGAAGAAACTTCAGGTAAACAATGCCATGAAAGGCCAAAAGACTGCTGCAAAAACCTGCTCGGCCATACGGAACATCAAAAATTTGACTTTGTGAACAAATACTGCCACACAGAAAAAGTTTCTCTGTAAACCACATACGTACAGTTGTTAAAACTTACAGTTTGCTCTCGGCGAGTGTTAGCTTGTCTTTCAATAACTGAATTTCGGAATCTTTCTCATGAGATGTTAAATGGTTCTGAAATTCTTTGTCTCTACTAGTAGCCAACAATGTTTCAAGATTCTGAACTGTGAGTCTCTCGCTGGATAACTGCTTTTTCAGCAACTCTACTTCTGAATTTATATCTTCTAATTCACCTAGAACCTAGGGCACAAATTTCATCCATTAACACGTTGGTTTACAAAAACACAGAGTTCTCTTTCATGAAGGTTTGGTATAAAAACCGAAATCATCAGAAATTTCATAAAAATGAATAGGAAACTGAGCTCACACAACAACTTGAAGCCTACAATTATTTAAAACTCTACTTAGTTAAAAAAATACATACATCTGTCAAATGTTTAACCAGACCTGGAGTAGTGAGCACTAGAAATGCTTAGGGAAGTACCCAGAAAACTGGCTTTTAACAGCAAGAGGCTTTTGCATAAGTATGAAAATAGCATTTATTATACTTCATTCTATTCAAGAAGCTAATTGTGAGTTGACCGAATTGACTTTTGCTGAAAAGGTAGGACTGCTTGCTATCCTCATCAGTTCTATGAATACAAACAAATGCGGTGGGGATGAGAACCACCGTTCTCAAGGTCTTGAATATTCCAGTACTTTAAGGTGGGCCTACAAGGAAGCTGGGGGGGACTTTTTACAAGGGCCTGTAGCAACAGGACAAGGGGTAACGGGTTTAAATTGAAAGTGGGGAGGTTTAGATTGGATATCAGGAAGAAGTTCTTCATGGAGAGGGTGATGAGGCACTGGAACAGGTTGCCCAGAGAAGCTGTGGATGCCCCAGCCCTGGAAGTGTCCAAGGCCAGGCTGGATGAGGCTTTGAGCAACCCGGTCTAGTGGAAGGGGTCCCTGCCCATGGCAGGGGGGGTGGAACTAGATGAGCTTTAAGGGCCCTTCCAACCCAAACCGTTCTGTGATTCTATGATTACAGTAACAGAAAGTCTGATCCAGTCACTAAGTAGAAGACACAATCAACTATAAAGAAAAAAGTTCAGAAATTTTGGCCATTTAGAATTGTTTAAACTATTTTGAAATGTTTAATGAACTTCAGCTGAATTAAAAGTTCAATTTAATTGGAAAAAATCCATTAGGGAAAAGTCAGTAATATCTAAATAAGAAATTCACTATTCATTTTTATAAAAAAGTCAAAAATTGGAGTAAATTAAAACCAGCACATAAAACCAAAAAAAATGTAATTTATCTCTGCGGTATAGCAAAAACCACTGCTGCCACATGCTGTAGTGATAATGAATGAATTTTTTGTACAAAACCCACCGATATAGACCTGTATAGAGCAAAAGCCATAATCTACATATAAATGCAAAACTAGTGATGTAAATTAACTTAGCTTGCTCACAGTAATTTATGATTCACAATTTTCTCAAAAAAACCCCAAACATTAAAAGCAAAGGAAGATATTTTATTATAAGAAACTGAATTTGCAGTTTCTGCTTACCTTTTCATAATCCATACTTTTGGATGTCAGCTGTCGAGATAAAAGTTCTTTGTTAGCCTCAAGTTTCACACAGAGTTCTCTCACAGAAGCCAGGTCCGCCAACACAGAAGACTTATCCTGATTTTCACGTTTAATATCCTCTTCCAATTTGGACATATTTTGTGTAATGGAGGAGATCCGAGATTCATATGCTTGATGTGCAATTATATGCTAAACAAAGACAAATATGGATACAGTGTTAATTGTTAACAGTTCTCTCTTGGATAGAAGGGTTTTTAAAATACTTCCTTTTCCCTTCAAAATGAACTTTCTCTATGAAGTTAACTATATATTACATTCCTTTCCTCTCCTCTCCCTAAATGACAGCTAAGAACAAACAATAAGCCATCTCTGCAATTTTTAATCACCATCTTGAAGAATTGTACAAGTACTATACAAGAGTGGAATGAGGCTGGATTCTAGCTTGACAAAAGAATTAAAAGCTTAAAACCCCCCAAATAAAAATCCGTTTTTCACTCAGCTTA
The DNA here is from genome assembly GCF_000690775.1 of Eurypyga helias. Taxonomy (NCBI): domain Eukaryota; kingdom Metazoa; phylum Chordata; class Aves; order Eurypygiformes; family Eurypygidae; genus Eurypyga; species Eurypyga helias. The sequence goes on along the minus strand of NW_010240381.1, from coordinate 5,413 downwards.
CAATATTCAAGTCTGTAACGCTTTCTGGCTAATGAAAAGCATGAGACAAAATACAGTCAATCCCCAAGTACTATAATCTAAGATTTCCTTGATGTCCATGAAGTTATTGCTTCTGAAATATAAATCTCAATATTTTCTATGTATTATGGGATCCAGATTTGGACTACTACTACCAGATTTTTACCTTTATTTTGGGAAAGCAGGAAAGGGAGAAGGAAAGCATGTCAAACCAAAATGAGTTATTATTTTAAAAACTCAGTGTCCACATTTGAAAAATTCACATATAGGAATTATTTTCCATTAAAGCATTAAAAATAGTACGTTGTCTTTATTTAAAAACAATTGATTGTATCCTACTTCCCTTGACAGAACTTCACTGCACAAGTTATTACCCCTTGAATCTCTTTTTCCAGACGTTCCACTCTCTCCCGAAGATGTCTCCGATCTGTATCTACAGAAAGGAGTTCAAGTCGTATTGAGCTGCTTTCTCCTTCAGCTTGATGAGCCTTCATTTCCCAGTCTTCAGCTTGAGCATGGACCATTCGGAACTTCTCTAACAATTCCTGGTTTTCTTTTTCCTAGATGAAATAGTAAAATGCTCTGCAATGATCAACAGTTGCTTGATCTTATTTTATGTCTACTTGCCACAATATCCTTTTTTTTGTCCCCCCAGAAGCAAGTAGATTTTTCTCCATTTTCTTTATCTCAGTATGTGGCAAATATTAAAGGGCATCATCCCTTTTGCAACTCCAAATAGTAAATACAGTGATGGCAATCATTTTCATTAAATGGAAATATTTACATTTAGCAGTTGTTAATGAGTTTCAAGGCTCCAAGGGGAGGCCTTATTTTGGATCTCTCTGCATTGCCAAGAGTCACATTACTGAGATGTAGTGAACCTAGTGCTGCTCTTCCCAAGAAATTCCAGCAGGGGTCCACTTTCAGCTCTTTCACTCACTGCACTTTTACAAATATTTGTATTACAGCAGTACCTGAAAGACTGATAACTTATTTGGGCATATACACCTAAGCAGTCTATCATAACAGTACAAAACTGCAAGCTTACAAATTATGCAGTCAAAGAATGAATGTTGCTTGTGAATTTTTATTTGGCCCAATGGCAAGTGCATGTTATAAGACAGTGTTTAATTTTTCTTCTTTGTTTAGCTCCATTCCCTTCTTCCCCTGTTCATGTACTGCACAGCAGGATAAACGTTGCTAGTATGAATCAGATTTATCTAATGGGGAAGGCTACTGGTTTTGAAATTCCTCCTGTGTTTCCTGCAGAACTTGGAAGGTGCAGACAGAATGAGGTGGGGCATTAGGAAACAGAAGTTCATGATTAAGCAAGTGAACACTGTGCAGTAAAGTAAATCCTTGTCTCCACAGGCAACATCTAGATGTAATACTAGACAAACCCCTGAAACCAACCTTGTATAATCAGTCACTGACTGTATATTCTACAGCTTCTTGGTACCTGACTTGAGTAAACGGATTCTCATTTGCCAAAGATGCGGTCACATCTGGAGCTGAAGTGCTTTGGACATACAATGTACTATGAAATTCTTAGAAAACCTAAGCTTCAAGTGTTTTAAATAGAGTTCTAAGTTAACATACTACTGATTTTAATTTTTTTCCTTTATGCTTCAGTTTCTACTTGTACAAAGTGGTTGATTTTACATGCATTCATCTAGACATACAAGTCAAAGTCAGCTCAAAACTGAATTTAAGTTTTAATTCACACATATCACACTTCTGAATCCAAGCATCAGGATAAAATGCATTTAAATAGAGCACTGTATCAAGGTATAACCCCAGCCACCAACTAAGCACCACACAGCCACTCACTCACCTCACTCTTCCCCCAGTGGGGTGGGGAAGAGAATCAGGGTAGAGGGCAAGAAACCTCATGGTTTGAGATAAGAACAGTTTAATAATTGAAAATAAATGAAATAAAATAATGATAGCAATAGTACCAAAGATATCAATAATATTAACAGTACCACTAATAATATGTAATGAAAATAATACCACTACTACTACTAATATGTAATGAAAATAATGGAAAACAAATGATACAACACCTCACCACCTGCAAACAGATATGCTCTAAACCAAACGGATTTACTGAAAACAGTAATGACTGCCTACAAATTATATCTTTACCTTTGAAGCCATCAAGGTCTCAAATCTGGAAACTTCACTTATATAGTTATGAACTCTGGTTTTCATTTCTTCTTTTTCACATATTGCATCTTCCAGCTCAGTACTAATAGCCTAAAGAGATTACAAAAAGGCAAAGCAGTGTGTTAGAGTAAATTAATCACTGTATATTACTGTAGCAGACTAAATCAAAGCAATTACATATGCCCTAGATATTATCCTATTCCACATCTAAGTAATGTAGTCAAAGCCCTTTGGGATTTGTAGGGTTCAGAAATATCCCCTATTACTTTAGATACAACAAAGAGTTTTCCAGGCAACAATAATCACAGAAAACAATGAGTAACAGTTCATAAAATCTGCAGCTTCACTGATGACACACCCTACTGATCTTTGGAACATACAGATATGGCAGCTGGGATTCTTCTACCGTTAAGATCCTTGAGCAAGGGAAATCTTGTGTCACTAGAAAGTCAACTGTGTAACATCTATTGTAACGCAGAACTGCAAGATAAAATAACTAAATGCATTATTGAGACCATATTTAGATATCAAAAACACACCATGCAATTTGAGATGCTGGAACTGCTAACTGCCCTCTCAGGTCAGCTCTCACCTTTCTCCAAGTCCTCTAGCCCAGAAAGCCAAAAAGGCAAGTATCATCATCTATCCCCATTATCGAATTTTGGGGAAACAGAGAATATTGCCTTATTTCTTTCCCACACTGAGAAAGCTTTAGTCATCACATTATGATAATATTTAATATTTCATCTTATTAGATTCTTGTGAATGACGTCTCTAATTTCAACAATACAACCAGATATCTACGTATTGCACCATAGGTTTTACAAGAACTATTCAGGGTACCACATCACCCACTCACATCATCTTCCTATATTGTACTTTGTAGTTTCAGACTCTGTCAGGTTGACTGAGGGAAATTGAAATAAATGGTTTAACTGACAAGACCCTGATATTTTTAATGTTACCATTTTTTTACAGGGAATTCAAACAAACATTTGTATCTCAGCATCAAAAGTGTAAATGGCATCTGAGTCAGCAGTAACCAGGTGGTGCCTAAGACCACTCATCATTCCTCAAACTAAGTGAAGGATTAACAAGACTGAATGCACTTCGGGATCTCCAGGCCATGAATCCCAGACCCAGAGAATTCCAAATAAGAAGAGGTGCTACACCTGGGTTGGGGCAACCCTGGTAACAATAGAGGCTGGGGGATGAAGGGATAGAGAGCAGCCCTGAGAAGGACTGGGGGGTACCGGTGGATGAAGAGCTGGGCACGAGCCGGCCGTGTGTGCTGGCAGCCCAGAAAGCCAACCGTATCCTGGGCTGTATCCAGAGCAGAATGGCCAGCAGGCTGAAGGAGGTGATTCTCCCTCTGCACTCTGTACTCAGTACTGCATCCAGCTCTGGAGTCCACAGTACAGAAAGACATGGACTTGTTGGAACGAGTCCAAACGAAGACACAAAAATGATCAGGGGGATGGAACACCTCTCCTATGAAGACAGGCTGAATTGGAGTTGTTCAGCCTGGAGAAAAGAAGGCTCCAGGGAGACCTTATAGCAGCTTTGCAGTACCCCCTTTAAGAAAGCTTATAAGAAAGATAGGGACAAGATCTTGTCCTGTTGTGACAGGACAAGGGGTAATGGTTTTAAACTAAAAGAGGGTAGATCTATGCTAGACAAGAAAGAAATTTTTTACAATGTGGGTGGTGAAACACTGGAACAGGTTGTCCAGAGAGGTTGTAGATGTTCCATCCTTGGAAACATTCGAGCTCAGGATGGAGCTGATCTAGTCCAAGATGTCCCTGCTCATTGCAGCTGTCTTGAACTAGATGACCTTTAAAGGTCTCTTCCAACCCAACTACCATATGATTCTAAGAGATGGAGCAACAATGATTAGAAAGAGTGCAAACGGCTGTATACTATATAAGCCCCTTATGCTACTGAAAGGCCAAACCTTACACACCAGTAGTTGGTTTAGCTTGCGGACCCCTGGAGAACGTCTCAAGATGAAGACGGCACAAGAATAATAATGATGATAATCAAAAGAGTTTAGTTTACTGAATCTCTCAATTATTTGTCTTGCAAAATTTTACTTTAACCTACACTGTCAACGTGAGATAGCTCACCTTTCAATAAAATATTCAACACCCAACAGAGACCGGTAATTCCTCAAGGCATTAAAGATTTTACTTCAACTTTGATCCTGTAACTGAAATAAGTTTAAGCCACACCTTTATAGCATGCACTTCATATTTAGCCACTAGAAGCCGAGAGGGATCGTATACTTCCCAGCTGGAAAATCGATCATGAATACAACACAAACCAACTCTGAGTCCGCTGGGCAATCATAACCCACTTCCCACCTGCTTTTTGGCCTATACATACTGGCTGGCTTTCTGTTAGCAAGGAGGTACCTTATGACTCTTAGCTACTAGAGAGCTAAGGAAATATGAAATCATATAAAAATAATACAAATAGAAATATGTAACATAAAACTCTGCAAGCAGTCAAATAAAGTACCTGAAAGAATCTCCATAAAACCCGCAAAGCCCACACAGAGAGAAAAGCTGTTACATGCAGCTGAACTCTAAGATACCACCTCACCATGACACCTACCTTACCAATGCAAAGACAATCCAATAAGAACATTTTCCAGGGAAATAGATGGCACCTTAGAATTCACCATCTAAAGCCCCAACACAACTTTGACACAACGGAAAGGGAACCCCTCCTATTCCCATCGACTGTGCATCCTTATCCATTCCTGAAATCAGGAAACAAATTCAGACTATTCAGGACTATCATACCTTAAAAATAAGTTTTCTTCAATCTGGCTCATAGCTTTTTAACTCTCATATTTTCTCCCACACACATTAACCCTTCCCTATTCATCAGTGAAAGCAAAGTTCCTGCGGAGCAACACACATGAACATAAACTAACCTTACCATAACTGGAAATAAAAAACCTGCCAATACCTCTTTACAGCTACCAGTACCAAGGCTCACAGAACACAAACATGAACATCTACATTCCAAAACATTCTAGTCTCAAAACGTGGCATACCTCACTCAATACATCTAATGCTTCATGGAAAATGGATAGATGAAACTTATGAATAACTGTGCACCAGAACGAATTCAGATGTGCTAGCAGTCTGCTCCCTCTCTCTCACCTGACTAATAACGTGACATCTGCTTTTGTTGAGGTCGAGGGAGGTGATTCTGC
>NW_010240380.1:95456-105425 GCF_000690775.1 Eurypyga helias | reverse complement strand
CTGGATGGTCTTTAAGGTCCCTTGCCGCCCAAACCATCCTATGATTCTAAATAAATGAAGGCTGAAACTACATCCAGAGCTCCTAAACCTCCCAGTTAGAGAGTCAGAAATCCTTCCAGCCAGAAGAAATAGGGGCCTGCCCATCTGTCTCCTCAGTTCCCCTCCTATTTTGCCAGTATTTACCAACAGTTTCACCTGGCAAACGCAGATTGTTTCAAGCATTTGGGTGACTGAGTTGAAGATCGGTGCTGAAATAAATGAGCATCAAGCAGCAGCAGTGCCTTAATGTCTGTATTTCAGTGTACCTTGGGGTACCTCCAAAGTAAATGGGGTAGAATATGCTCCTTATTGTATGAATTCTCCATTTGCCTTAGCAAATGCACCTCGTTCAGGATTTCCAATATCCTCTTTAATCTAGTGCTATGCCTCCCATGAGCACAGTTTAACAAATGTATTATACCGTACAAATGGGTGTTTCCCATTTTGAGAATCATTCAGAGGTGAGCTGAGAGTCCCAGACTACTTTGCTGCTTTGACCAGTCTTTAAAGGAAATCAAGTCTGGTAACAGACATGAAGAGGTCTGTAGATGAATGTCACACATCTACATCCTCAGCTATTTTTAACAGTACAGAATGTACTGAAAGAAAGAACTGAAAGTCCTGTTCTTTAATGATGTCCCTGCAATTTTGGAAAAAATCTAAATTTCAATATTCTTCCATTTCAAGCCAAACTGTTAAAAAGTAAATCAAGGTCATGGCTGCCTGTCACTTTCCCAAATTACTCTTGAGTAAAGACTGCCCTCAGCCAAATAATATCAGTCTAAATAGGAACTCAGCATCTCCTGTTTCATTATCCCAGGGAGGTTTCAATTTCAAAGCTTACTTGGACTACATAAAAGTTAGCTTTTAAGCAGAAGCAGTGTGAATATTCCTCCCTCCCCTCTATTTTACCTTCTCAAGGAAAGAAAGAAGAAAATACGTCCCAGTACCAGTTCCGCTGACCTGACTCAAGAGGAGGAGGCAGAACATTGTGGCATTCCTCTGAGAGGAAATCTCAGTGCCATTTTTTCATCGCCTATTTTCCTTTCTGCTCCACTTGATTACATGGTACCCTACAAACAGGCTGCTCCAGCCTGCTGCTCCCGTTTCAGAGCGTTGTCCTTGGCAGGGGCAGCTCTGAGCATCCCACCATTTGGCATGTGATATAAACTCGACTGACCCCGGAGATCCTCACTGAGGTTATGCTGCTTACTCAGTCAGGCACACATAAAGAGACGCAGCCAGCAAGGTGCAGCTGGACAGTGAGAAATGGAGCCAAAAAGGAGGAAGGAAAGAGAAATCTGGAAGGGAAAGACAGGAAAAAGGAAGGAAGGGGGCTACTGCCATTTTCCACTTTCCATGTACAATTCGAATGGCAGGCATGCACCGGGCACACAATACAGCTCACGTGTTCACCCCGTCATCTTTGCTGCACTCAGTTCAACACCCCTGGGTTTCATGTCCCCAGTGGGTAGTAGCCTCAGTGACAGTCATACTGCCAATTCCAGCCTCCAGTCTTCCAATTCCAGCTCCAGCCTCCTTCCAGTCTTCACACCAGGCTCCTTGTAAAGGCTGGTGCTGATCTGAACATTCTTCTTCCAAAGCTTTTAAAACTCTTAGGAAGATAGCCCTGGCATAGCTGTTCCCTCTTTCTTTTACTTGCATGCCTGAAAGGACCGGTTGCATCATTGGCCTGTCCCCATTTTGGCGCTGACAGCCAGACCAAAGTTGCTCCGGCCCACTGATGCTGGAATCTGGAAGCAGGATGCTGGAGAATCTGTCTCGCACCTCCCAGTTCCTCTTAACCCCAACCTTTCCCATCTGCTAATGAACATCCCTGTCCACACTCTGGAGATATGAAGTGAGTGTTATAAATTCAGGTAGCTGTTGACATCAGGAGAGGAGATGCAAAATGGGAAGAAAGAGTAGTAAAAAGTAATTACACAGTAAAAAATAATTGTACTGTAATACAGAAAATGCAGTATATTTTGAACATACTGGGCTGAATATTTCTGAGGAGGCAGGATAGGAAGTGTCAGAGTTGGAGCAGTGGGAAGGAATGATGGGAGGCAGCAAACACACTTCAGAGTAATAATATCACCTCAAAAGCCTTTCCTCTTTTGCAGAAACTATACTCTGGGCAAGTCTTCTAGCTGCCATCCATTTGAAATGGGTGTTACTTTGTCACAAGCAACATAAGACATATTGCAGATGCTTGTAGCAATGGAAAATACCAAAACTGAAGTTCCAGAAAATGCAAATGGTAATAACCAGTAGCACACGCAGGCCTAGAAGTTAGATTGTCAAAGCAGTTCTGAAGGGTTCAGATATGCACTGTCCATCAAGAAGACCACTTGGCTTTGAGAATCTCAACTCCCGTTTTACTACAGTAGGGCAGAGGGAAGTCTCTTGGCATTTGGGAGGCAAGCAAATGGCATTTCTAGGAGACAAAACAGCTCATGTATTATTAAAATAATTAAGAACTCGAAAAAAATGCAATACAACAAAGATGCATGTTGAGGGTTTTGGGGATAGCATTCAGAGGATATTGCCATGCAATGGGATTGGATTCCACTATCGGGTTTCAGACCGTTCCTCATACCCATCTGCATACACAGGTACCTTCCAGTAGCCACGGACCCACATTCTTCCCTTCACTGAACATTATGTCAAAACCAAAAAGCACCAGACTGATCATTTGCTCATTGTGGTTCGGTTTCTTAAAAGGCTGCATCAAATAGCAGGCGTTTTTCCTACACATTGTGAAAATGATTTTTCAAGGCTACAACGTTATTGACTCAGGGCCCTTTCATAACATCAACTCATGCAGCACAACTCTCCTGCTTGCTACAAGCCAGGCCTTTCTTACATTCATTTATGTGCCCTATATACTGTAATTTCTTCAACCAGAATTAATGAGTATCTGGTAAAGACAAGTGCTGTTCCTCCGCCAGCTTTGACGTGTGCCTGTCATTGTGGACGCACGCTGTCGCCGGGAGGTAACTTTTGGCTGAAGCACCTGCAAGCCCTGACACCACCTTCACAGCTGTCAGTCCTTCTTGGTGTCTTCTCCCTCAACACCCTCCTTCTCAGAAACAGGGCCCTGCCATGCAAACCGGACCGTGAGGCTGGATGGGGCAATCATTGGCGTTTTCCTATATTGTTAGTAATCGTTTCACCACAGCTGTAGCAACCACACGTGTTGGACCGAACAAGGGAAAAGCTTCCACAGCTGTGTAGCAACGCTTTAAAGCTTCCCTGGTGCTCCTTAGGCCAGTTTGTTTTGTTTCTAATGTAGATAAATTTTAGAATTGGAAGTATGTCTGAAAATACCAGGAGGACACAGGGTTACTCCTACCCCCAAAAGTTCCTGAATTTATGTTGCCTGCTATGTGTATTTTGGGGACTCATGCAAACACTTAAAGGTGCAGCACTTCAAGGGTCACACGCAAAGTATCCAGACACATACATACATACCAAGTCACTATGTATGTATATGCATGTAAATATACTATATTTGACTTGGTAGTTCATAGCTCCAACACTGGGTGCACAAGGACTTAACCTGCAGAAAGTTAACCTCGTCCACCGTTGCTCCCCCAGCCTCTGGAGCATGTGCTGGAGTGGGTGTAGCAGGGCCGAGGCAGGGTTCCCCAGCTCCTGCTGCTTTGCTCCCGCAGCTCCGGGGCACTGGGCTCCCAGGGGGCTGCTCCAGCCCCACGTTACATGGTCACCCAAGGGAGATAGTGGCCCCTTCCTCCTACATTGCCATCCAAGCATGGGGGAGCTTGGTGGCAGCAGCAGCCGCAGGAGAGCCAGTGCCTCACATCTCTAGGGGACTCCTTGCTACCCGGGATCTCCCTGTGTGGCTTTAAGGAGTATCTTTTCCTCGATGCAGGGAGGAGAACCCTCATGGACCCATTTCTCCGTACCTCCAGGCTACCTGAGTGCACAGCCCCACAGTGGCTGATGAGCAGACACCCTCCTCGGGGGGTCCCAGCTCTGCCCTAGGCTGCCCAGCCGTGCTGGCATCAGGGGACAAGCACCAAGCAGAGGCCACCAGAGCCACAGCTGCTTGCACCTTGTTTATAAAAGGCCAGGCCCTAAATATGCTGTACGCAGCGGTAGCTATGAATTATCAAGGTACTTGCTGGTGACGATTATTACAGGTTTCTGCTCTTCTTCCTACTGTGATTACAGGGTGCTGCTCAGCCACACACCACCCCCATACAAGCAGCTTTTAGCCTCTTTTCCTACAAAACCAAGTGGGATGGGGTCACACTGCCTGCTGCCTGCACGGATACACTTTCCCCCTCTCCCCAGACACCATGGCCAAGCCGGCACAGATCCGCACAGGGTGGGTGACACCTGGGTGCAAAGTAACAGTTCAGAAAATTAATTTTTATCACAGATTTAAGAAACAATGGGATTTTCCATGTCACCTTCACCTAGTGAAAATTGTATTCCCCAGGTCTGCAGCAGCCCAGTCACCATTAACACTCAGCCTAAAGCACAGATGCAAAGATACAAACTCTCCTCTCCTCAGAGGTATGCGATGCTGTATTTCCTACCTACGTTAACAGCGAGTCATCCCCTGAGCAATACACTACTGTGGCACTGGTTTTCAACACTGATCCTGATTTGTTTTGGAGTCTCATAAACTAAGAAGAGGAAGCAAAACTTTCCATTCACCAGGACATAAAGTTTCTTTCTCCCAGTTTGACTAATACATCAGGCTATGAAATGGAACCTGGATTGCCATGGGATCTAAAAAAAAGACCACTTTGAACTAAATCTTGGGTCCTTCCCTGGATGACAAGGAAACTTTTTACCTGTTTACTATTTCCCTACCCCGTTGCGTTTCTATGCTGTCCCAGGGTGACAGGGTGTGCAACACTTGCTTTCAGAGAATTATGATGTGGTTTACAAGTCTTATAATGTAGAAGGTGTTGTGAAAGGATGAATATATTTGTCTGGTCCTTTATCACCAGAAGCAGAATGAAAGTGTTTATTTTTTATTAAATAGGAATTGTACTAGTATAAATATTTAGGATTCATAATTTAACATTCTCGCACAACTCAGTAATTAAGAGATGTGAATACGTGTCTACATCCATTTCTATATAGTCCAGTAATGCCTCAACTGCCATGCTGTTTAGGTGCCAGCTGCAAAATAGGGATCACAGAAAAGGATTCTCTCATTGACCTTCTTCTCCCCAACAGTGTACCACTCGCTTCATCTGTCTGAAGCCTTTGCTTAGCCACAGGTGATCACTCTGGGGTTCTTAGAAGAACCAAGCCCTGAGTTATGTGAGTTTTATATTGTAACTATATTATGTTTATTGTCTCTCACTAGCATTTTCAGCCTTCCCCATCCTTTTCCACAAGATTTTCTTGTTGTTTATTTCAGAAGAACTACTGACTGTGTCATAAATATTGATGTTTGACTTAATATATTTTGCTTTTAGCCTGGCAACTCTATATTTCTGCTTGCCAGGGCTTTGCTTTTCAAACAGCCAAAACCACAGTTGCTATAATACAGATTAATAACTGCTTGGAAAGACTGTAAAATTTTTTAACATGAATAGAAATACAAGTCACATTCAAATAACCTACTGCTTAAAATAGTAACCATGCCAATGTCCTAGCACAACCTGTATCCGTGTGGTGGTCTGATCCTGGCTGGAGGCCCGGTGCCCACCAAAGCTGCTCTGTCACTGCCCTCCTCAGCTGGGCAGGGGAGAGAAAATATAATGAAATGCTCATGCGGTGAGACAAGGGCAGTGAGGGATCACTCACCAGTTACTGTCATGGGCAAAACAGACTCAATATGGGGAAAAATTTAATGTAATTTATTACCAATCAAATCAGAGTGAATCAATGAGAGACAACACCAGATCTCAAAAACACCTCCCCCTCACCCCTCCCTTCTTCCTGGGCTCAGCTTTGCTCCCCATTTCTCTCCCTAGTCCCCCCAGCAGCACAGGGGGATGGGGAATGGGGGCTGTGGTCAGTCCATCACACGTTGTCTCTGCCGCTCCTTCCTCCTGAGGCAGAGGGATCCTCACACTCTGCCCCGGCTCCATTATGGGTTCCTCCCACAGGGTGCAGTCCTTCAGGAGCAGCCTGCTCCAGCAAAGGCTTCCCATGGAGTCATGAGCTTCTTTGGGCACAGCTGCCTGTTCCAGTGTGGGACCCTCCCCAGGCTGCAGGGGTGTCTCTGCTGCCCCGTGACCCTCCATGGCTGCAGGGCACAGCCTGCCCTCTCACCATGGGCTGCAGGGGAACCTCTGCTCTGGCACCTGGAGCACCTCTGCCCTCTCCTTCCCCACTGACCTTGGTGTCTGCGGGCTGTTCCAACTGCCCTATCCTGACCTGTTAAAACAAGGCAGATTACAGTAATTCCATAGTATTTATTGTGCGCTTTGCAGCAGGCTCTACCCACAAACCCAAATAACAACCTAGGGAACAATCTATCACTCCCCACTGACTATCTTGGTACAATTATTACTTACATAATAATTAATATCACTTGATGGAAAAGGATTGAGGAGTCTGATTTTCAGCACTATACTTTCAGTGCTGCCTTCTTGCTTTGATATCGAGCTAAACCCTGAAGATACATCTGCTGAATTTTACTGACAAATTGCATTCATCATCTATGTGCCTGTCTTGTCAGATTCTGAGATGTAATACATATTAACCTACTACACATGATTTTCCTGTTAGAGAACTTAGCACACACCACTCTTACGTACCACGTTTGATTTCCAAAATCCAAAACAATGCGTCTAGTGACCCCCAGGGAGAAGCCAAGCTACGCGATTAGCGACCTCTATAAGCTGCGACCACAAAACCAAGAATCCAATAGGAATTATTCCCAAGTGAGTTTGCCATCTGCTGCCCCAGGAGAACCACCCTGATTCCTTTGAACACACACAGAATTTAAGACGAACGTGGGAATTCTATATTTATTCCTCCATATCTGTTTGCTTCATCCATCAGCTACGAAGGAGTCGATCGCCATTTGCCCTGTGAGCTAGGAGTGCTAAGACCAGACCAAGACCAGCCCGCAGCGGTGGGGCTGAGCTGTCCGTCCCAGGAAGCAGCGGAAGGAGCAAGGATGGACATGGTCATGGGAATTGCTAGGGAGAAAAGAGCCTGGAAAGGATACACACGACCCCGTATTTCTCAGTCTTATCGCAGCTTGCTATGTGTCTCTAAAAGCTATGTCTGCTACTGAAACTTCCCTTCCAGACTGAAAGCAGGAGGAAGAAAGCACCTGAGCATGAGTCTTTGATTGAGGGACAAGGTGTCTCTTCTGTCGAGCTTTGACCACCCACTGCTTTTTGCTAAAACATAGCTTAAAAGCCCAGTGTCTGTGCTTGCCTCAGTGGGGGTGCAAAGGGAGAGCAGTTGTATTTCATCCCTGTCCTCGTCACTGCCTTGGAAAAATTAAAAGAGGGATGCACATAACCAAATGGGAGAGAGAGATGACTTGAGCTGGTTCCATGTGCTGCCTGTGACAGCCACAATCAACTCAGAGGAGGGAGTAAAAGGAGAAAACTTTGAGCCTCCATGTCCTGGAAATGAATGGCTGCTTTTTTTTTTAGAGATGAGCAGCCATAGGCCGGACTCGTCACAGGAAAGGGAGACAGTCCATGACAAGGCTCTCTCTGTGAGAGGTCACCTCCAGCTGGAAATGGTGGAGGGGTGTAATCCTGTCCCAGTCAGAGCCAACAGCAAGACACCCGGCTGCAACCAGGCGAGGCCACGACTGAGGACACCTCAAGTGCCTTCTATATACTCAATGTTGTAATCACTGCTAAAAATGCTTAGTCTGGAAGACATCAGCCTATCTGGGCAGGCTGGTGGCTGAGGGTGATGTGCGCAACAGCAGCGGCAGTGTTGCAATGAGCAGCAGTGATAATCCTCCTTGTGGATCAATCTTCAAAAAGCAAAAAAAAAAAAAAAAAAGTTTGCACAGAGACGTGTGACACCGTGATGAAATGCAAGGGAATGTCATTGTGCAACTGTTTTCCCTGAGTTTCATTAGACAGCTCTGAATTTTGTGGAAATATTGATAGGTCAAAGGAAAAACCCGAGTGCCATTTAATTTTGACGGATGGAAAAAATAATGCCTTGCACAAAGCATGATAGCTTGATGGTCTACTTTGTCCCTTTTCATCAAGGACCAGTTCCCAGGGGCAGTAGCCAAGATAAAGCACACGTGAAATACAAGGAACCAGAAAGGCAGAGAGATTTTATGATTAAATATTTACAAGAGAGAGTGGAAGTGGGGGGAGGGGAAGATGTACATAAAGTATATGAAGCAAATGGTGCAGAAGAGACAGACACAGCGATACGGAACTGCCTGATGTGAAACCGAAACCCAGGCTGCCGGGGAGGTATGACCTACCTCATTTATTCACCACAATCTACAACTGGAAGTCATCCCAACAATTTATCTCAATTCCTTACTCAACTACATTGCTATTTGGTAGGAAAACATCTTCTCCCTGCTAGCGTCTACGAGATCTGGCTAAACTCCTACTCATAGTAAATCTGCGACTAATTTTATTAAAGTCCTTCCTCAACAGTTGAACTCTTCTTGAAAAATATCATGCCAACAGCTACACAGATAGTATTAGCTCATACAGACCTAGTGCCTTGTGATTTGGTATTGGCAACAGTGCCTGAGCTTGGTTAGACAAACATGGTTAGGCTCTGCTGTCTGCAAATGAGCAGCGCTGCAGACTGCCTCACTGCGTTCCCATTTCTGCCCTTCCTCCATTTGCAAACGCCCCTGTGTTCGGCCCCGTTGGCTGACTTACCAAGGGTCGGTACCTGCCATGGGATGGAGACCCGGCAGGCTGAGCCAGGCTTTGGCATGCTGCTCCAGCTGCCTACTCCATCTACTGTGCAAGGTTATTGCACAGCATCCATGGGGTAGGAACACCGGATACCATGAATGGGAATTAAAAAAGGTAAAATAATTTCTTTTTGACAGCATTGAAAATCTGCTTCCCTGGCCCTTTGAAATACGCTTCTCACAAAAGCTCCCTGTTCAAACAAAACCAGTGCCCTGTACAGTGGATTGGTCACAGGCATCTTTGTTCTGCACCCACACAAAATGAGAAGTGACACTTTACTTCCATAGCAGGCCAGACATCAAGCAGAGTCATGTCCCCACGTATGGCTTATTTAAAGCCCTAGCCGGCTTTTTAGGGATCAAAGAGAAAGGGGTATAGGGTAGGGATGCTGTTTGGAGGAAGACTGGGAACAAAACAATTCAGTTTATTCATACGTATCTTTGACTGCTTCACGTTTGCTTTTTAAATTGCTGAAACGTAATGTGGCAACGAAATTACGTAAAGCACGGGACACTGAGAGGTGGCCTGTGAATGTCTTTCAGTTCATTAGCGCTTAACCTCTCTGCAGTGCCCGTCACAAAGGTAGGGGAGCAGACTGGTGTCAATCAGTGCTGTCCCACTAAGGGCAGCCACAGCGGGAAGCCAGGCTAAAGGCTCAGAGGGCTTTACAAGCTGAGGGTACGCAGCACCCTTGAGATACAAAGCACGCTACCAGCACCTGAGCCCTGGGACAAGATGTTTGGAAAGGGCACGTAGGGTTTTTTTATCATCACTTGGACTTTATTTCAAAGGAATCCCACTGAAACCAGAAACAGGACTCTGTGCATGGCCAAGGTCTCCAGCACCAGCAGCTGGCCTCTCCCCAGATCGGTACGTTTGCGTTAGAACCAGCTGGATGCCCCAGCCCTCTCCCCTCCCTGTCACTGGGTTTCGAGTTTACAAGTATCACAAATGAGTTCATTTCCCCTCATTAACTCTCACAAGTAGTCGCTGCTCCTCTGAACTCTGTATTTCTCTGCCCCCAGATCCCTCGGGAGCCGCTGGGGCTGAAAAAGCC
>NW_010240380.1:90365-95425 GCF_000690775.1 Eurypyga helias | reverse complement strand
AGGAGCGGTTTCGGACAGCTGCCCAAACGAGATGAACGAAGCGGGCCTCATTAGACCGGACACAGCACTCGCAGAACGGATGGGGAGGGGGATTAAATCAGCGGAGAAACTTATAAAGCAGAAATCTGAGCAGCTTCATTTTTTCAGATAATTGTTTTCAGCAGGTTTCTTATTTGATACAAGCCTCAGCCAAAGTGGTATTACAAACTATTGATCTCATGCTTCCAAACTCAGTTTGTTCCTCTCTCTCCACCCCAGGCCTCTAATTTTCTTGCTTCTCTCAGCAGCCCACTAAGTCCTCAAACCAACAGCTGAGATCCCAGACTCCCTCCGCCACCAGCTATTGCTCCAAACACACAGCACAGCAATCTTTTTGACCCTAGAAAGCCCTGCACTAAAAACCTTGCTGCAGCCACTGCATGCCAGACAAACTTTTGGACTCTCTCACTGACACTTCCACTGGTGATTTCTGCAACGCGCTAGGCTGCTTCCCTAAACACCACCTCCCTGTGTATTTTGTGGGGTTTCTCTCCCTCTTTTTCTGTCTCATATGATTTTTGTACCAAAGGCTCACATGGACGTTTTCTTGAACAGTAAAACAAACAACCCAAGGCAGCCACACAGTTAGGGCGAGACCCAGCACGGGTATATTAAAACAGCATGTGCGTCTCCTCCAAAACCCAGCACTGAAGACATAATACATTGAGGTCTGAAACAAAAATACAGAAAGTGTAAGATTAGGTGATAGGACTTCCACCCCTTCCCTGTCCACGATGTACACTCTGGAGAAGCATTTGTCATCCACTGCAAAACTTCCTTTAACAATCCTTCACTAGTCAAATTACTCCAAAATGAGAAAAGCAAGAATAAATCCAACCAAACCCACCATATGAATATGTTCGTTCTTGAGAGAGAGCACGTTCCAGTGATCAAAATGCTGAATAGCACGAGAGGAGGTCTGGGCTTGGGTCCCAGCAATCACAGAGGCTTTATATATGATCTTGAGTAAACCACTTAAAGTGGGATTCAGTTGCTTAAACAAAAGTGTCCAGTACCATTTGAGATGCCTTAGGGTATCCAACACATCTGTACAGAGCTGGCCGACACAAAATAGGACCCTGGGGCAGCAGCTGAAGGCCAGGAAGGATTTAGACACCTGTACTCCATTCTGTATTGCTTTCTGAGTGTCTGCTAAACATACCTCATGCAGCTTTCCAAACGTCGTAGCTTCTAGGCTAATGCACCCATTACCCAGCTCTCCTGAACCCTGCTGTCCTATATCGTCAATGACAAGCTATAATAATGACCCATACATTCCATTAGAATATGCCTCATTTGGCTGCTTTTTAACTGAAAAAGCATATTTTCATTCCCTCCTGTCTGCAACAGTCTGGTTTCTGCTCAAAGGTAAGAGCTTAAAGCTGGTTGTGCTCTACCAGAGTGGGCGCAGGCAGTTCATGCCATCTAGCCCACTCACATCTAGCTTCTGGGCAATGTGTCCCTTCATTGGGCATGAAAGCTGTTGTCACCTCATGCAATGAAACAGCCATTCAAGTATTTGCCTGCTTTGCTGTTTTGGGGAGCAGGGGGGATGGGAGGTCACATAGCCATTCCCTACAAGCCCTGTGCTAGGATCTGGCCATTGTGTGATGCTGGGAGAGCAACTGGGGTATAAGGAACACAAACCCTTTAATGGAGTCCAGTTATTACAGTGCACTGAAAGCCAGCTGCCCAGAAGAGGATGGGGTAGATTTACATCCTCATTCCTGGTTTTGAAAGAGTAGCAGCAGCCTTGGCCATACCAGGTAAAGATTTCTGATACCTGAACAGCTTAATAATTAGGGATCCACCACTGGTCCTGCTGCTTACATATTTGCTGGGATGAGTCTTAGATGTGAAGACTGCTTTAATCCTGCCCCATCACAATCTTTACGCCTTGACAAAAAAGTTGCTTTTCTTCCAGCGGTATGTTTTTGGAAAGGCTGGTGCCATATTTCACATGCTAATGCCAAGAACCACCACAATATCTATTATTCCAGTAGGTGATTGTATCTTGGTTACAGACTGCAAAGCAGCCAGAGATATCCCATTCCCCATCCTGCTATACTCATAACAGCAGATAACCTACTCCATTACCCTCCCTTCCCATTACCAGTGCTCTCCACTGTCATCCCGACCGCCTCACCTGCTCCATCACCCTCATGCCTCAGGACCTGTGCTGAGTGAAGCACAGTTTTACCATAGAATGGTTTGGGTTGGAAGGGACCTTAAAGACCATCCAGTTCCAACCCCCCTGCCATGGGCAGGGACACCTTCCACTAGACCGGGTTGCTCAAAGCCTCATCCAGCCTGGCCTTGAACACTTCCAGGGATGGGGCATCCACAGCTTCTCTGGGCAACCTGTGCCAGTGCCTCACCACCCTCTCCATGAAGAACTTCTTCCTGATGTCCAACCTAAATCTACCCGCTTTCAATTTAAAGCTAATGGCCCTTGTCCTATCCTCATTACTGGAACTGTATCCCTTGGTAACAGCCGTGCCTGAAGTAGGCTCCAACCAGGCCTGAAGCAGCCTCCAGGCTCCTTGGCTCGGGATACCACTCCCACCAGGCTGCAGCCAGTGGGGCTGGGAACGGCCTACACCCTGCAGCACAAAGCTGGGGGCTGCAGGCAGCAGGACCATCTCCTGCAAGGGCAGTGCTGCCCACAGGCTTTGCCGAGGGATCACACTGGGACCAGAGTCACCGTGCTGGCAGGTTTGCATTGGTCCCCCAGTCCCTCCCATACAACACCTCTAGAGAGGGCCATGGGCCAGTTTATTTATCCAGTGCAGCTAACCCCTCATGGCAGAGAGAGCCTCCAAACTCCCCAACACACCCAGAAATGGTGTTGGCATATCCGTCCCTGGGTGTCTTTACAGTGTTGGCTGTAAATAACAGTAAATAACGCCCCCCACCCAAATATCAAGCCTTCATTCTGTGTGTGCTTTTCCAAGCCCAGCAAGGCACATGCGCATGGCTGCCTCTGGCCTGCCAGCCATCGCAGGGCCTGTGCTTCCCTACGAGGCCGGAACCCGCTGTCATCTCCTCCTGCCACGGGCCGGCTGTTTGACTCTGGGCACTGAGCAGGTTTTACAACAGGATCGCATTTCAAAATTCATCACCCAAGCCCAAATCACCGGTGAGCCTTTCAGAGACAACAAACGTTGGCGGTTGCGATTGTTGGTGGCCAGAGGCCATTCCCGGTGAGCATAACGCAGACAGGGCGTTGGCTCTCGCAGCGATTTACTGTGCACTCAAAACGTAAATCACGGCTTCCTCCTGACTGCTTGTGGAGGTAATCATGTACAAAGGGTAATGAAGCATTTCCATGAAGTCCTCCTTTCTCCCAGTTTGCAAAAACATTTATTTCCTCCATCTTATCGATGTCTGACATTTGCACTTCACTTCTGCTGTTGAGAAATTGCGACCGGGTTTCAGAGTCCAGCCCAAAGACAGGGTGACTCCTGCACATTCCTCAATTTCTGTGCTTCTGCTTTACCATGAGGTGCACGTGGGTACCACGTGCTTTTCTGATAGCTTTGCCGGGGTGAAGAGCATTGGCACTAGTACTCAGGATGTCCATCCACAGCCACCTCCTCCCGGGTCTGATGCTGCTACTGCCCACGCTTTACCCTCAGGTTCATGCCAACCCATGCATCCCTGCTTTAGGTGAGTGGAAGCTCTCCCAAACTCAGGGCTGTAAGAGGCATCCAAAGGCCAGACACGAAGACATGAAGATGCTGTGACAGGGGAGAGGATGACTCCGTTACTCCCCTACTGCTCGTTTATGAAAGTGAGCACAGATCTGTCAGGGGCAAAACTGAGAGCACATCTAGCACTCACTGTCTGAGATGCCCCGAGCCAGCAGCACCAGGACAGGCACCTGGCTTCCTATTCTGCCCCTAACATTAAGAAATGCTCCAGAGGCCACTGTGTAGGGAGTGAGAAAACTGCCTCAAAGCTCCAGGGAGTAAGAGGACTGGAGCTGGGGCTCCTGCTGCACAAGGATGGCTATGAAGCGGAGATCTTCCTCTATGCTGCCCTTTTCCTCGGACAACAGCCAAGTGATCCTCCCTTCGTCCTCCCCATTGCCTGCCAGGGGCTGTGTGTGCAGCACAACCACTGCCCCGCTACCCTGACTGCATGAATACAAAACTCACCGTGCTGGTACTAGCTCTCTGCCATCCACCAACAACCAGGGCAGTCGGCAACAGCAGACTGAAATATCAGGTCAACTGTGGTTTTGAGGGACTTCATAAGAGGCCAACAAAAGCAAGAATGTTCCAAGATCTCAGCTAAGCACAGCAAGAGGTCTCAGTGGAGCATCAGATGACGAGAAACAGATTTGCTGCATTACATAGTCATGTCAAAGGGCTGTGCTGGAGCTTTAGCTGACAGCAAGTCTGAATTTCTTTGCACTCATTGGCTTGAGCCAGACAGAGGACCCTGCAGCCTTGTATATCATATTTTGCTTATCTTTTTTCTGAATTTCATTGATCATATTCTGAAAGCTCTTTTATGTGTCTTATTTTACTGGAGACTGGCCCCACCATTTTTGCCATGGGGATGACTTTAGCACAACTACCTACCAGAGGACTAAGGCATCTTTTGTTATGGTTAAGGGATGGTCCACTCATCAAATTACACCAATTAACATACAGATGCATTATTAAATGTTAGATAGTTGTGGTCCAAACCCTTCAAGAACTGAGATGCAGTTCAGTCGTGGTCCAAACCCTTCAAGAACTGAGATGCAGTTCTTGATTGGTTTGGAGCAAACTGATTTCAAAAACCTTTTTTAATATGGGGAATTTGACAAGCATATGGTGTTTCTGGCCATTTTGTGTAGTTTCCCATGAGGACTCGACTCCATAACAAAAGCAGACTTATCCAGGAAGCACAATGTTAATCATTTCTAAAATCCCTATTTGTTCTGGAAGACAGTCCATAAAAGCAGCTACTCCAGTGTAGCCATCATCAGAGCGTGGCTGCATTTGCTATACATCAGTTCCACTTCCCCA
>NW_010240380.1:77930-90330 GCF_000690775.1 Eurypyga helias | reverse complement strand
AACCCAAAATGAGCTCCTAAAGAAAAATAGCCTGGTCTGTTGGTGTCAGAGTCCGCATCCTTTTAATGTAATTGTTTCATAATTACACCTTTATTTAGCTGAGAACATATTTTTGAAATAGAGAAAGGTTTACAATTGAGCACAGTTGAACCAAAAAAGCCCCTATTATACAGAACAAAAGTGGCTTCATGGACTGTTTCTAGTTAAGGGTGCACAACGGGCTTGCAATGGCTTAGCAAGTAGTACCTGTAGAGGTGGCTCCAGTGTGTGAGCTACCATACAAATACGCATTCACACGAAAAGCAGCGGTGCCTGTAATTCGGCGAAAGTTTTAAGCCGAGATAAATGGAGACCACTGAACACAGAGACGGGAGAGGCAGCTCTGCTGAAGGTGAGGAACCTGGCAATGTACCATAACTAGACTGCATGAGTCTCCTCAAATCCTGTTTTTCCTAATTTAAGAGAGTGAGGCATGTTGTGTATTCCAGGCCTGTGCAGTCCCTGGATGTTGCTAGCAGGTGTTGTACACCGTTACACCCACATACCAGAGAGATTGCGCCCACAACACAAACCCATTAACAACAGCAGCAACATCTGGAACAGGACATTGCCTTCTTGAGCCACAGGACATCGTTACTGTTGGGAAACTTGTACCATAACGCCAAATTGCTGAAGACACAATTAGAATGTACTTATTTGCTTTTAATTATTAATTAATTGGGGTCCCAAATATTCGGGGGAGGGAGGAATAGGACGATTTCTGTAAAGAAGATACCCGCAAAGCTAGATGATATTATATAAGGCTTCATTTGCACAAATAAAGCGCTTGGTTTCATAAACCTGTCAAGGAGCAGTTTTGCATGGGCTTTGGTGAAATGTCGCCGAGTGCCACTGGGAGGTGTCACTATATAGCGGTAACGTCAGGCCGAAGAGAAGAGCTGTGCCGAGCAGCGCAGACGGCACATGCACGATTTCCAGGGGGGCTATAGAAAGGGGGAACGGAGGGGAGAGCGATTAAGTCATTAACACTTGGATGCCTGACACTTTTGTCATCGGGTGCCATCCACCCACTGACGATGTTTTAACATGACCGACCCTGGCCACAGAGTTAAGTGATATACGTTGTTGACCTCCCCTTTAATCCATCAGGATCAGCATTTGCTAGTAATGCAGTCGCACGTGCGCACACGCAGCCCCCAAAGGCTCACGCAGCAGCGTAATCTTTACCAGGCATCAATGGATTTGACACTAACGAGGCTTAACAACAAAACCAAACCCTACCCCACCGACCCTTGAAGTTATGGAGAAAACTGCTGAAAGAGCTAACTGCCTAGCTAAACACATCAAGCCTCATCCTGCTATCCCCTCTCTCCCCCTTCTCTCCTACCATCTCCCTCCCTCTGAGCGTTTAGCTGGATCTCCCTTATTAAACTGATCATGCATCTGATGCAAAAAATGTTTGACTGAATCTGCATTTTGCCCAGGGTCTTATTCATTTATTTATTTAACTTGGTGTTTCATTTGACAACAACAACAACAAAAAATCCTGCCCAGTCTGCATTTTTTTTTCCGCAAGGAGCAGACAAATAGAGCTATTTCTCCATGGTAGCAGAACTGAACAAATCAGAAAAGGGTTTGCAACCTTCTTCTACAGATTTTATCACCAAACCAATTAGGTGCTATCAGTGTTGTCATTTAAGAAAAAAAAAAATGGAGACCCTCCCATCTCGCTCCCACTGATATTCTGCAAGGAGTAAAGAGGCGAAAAAATAAATAGAAGTGTATCAGCTGGCTTTGAGGGCCGGCCGAATTTCAGATAAGGTTATTACATGCAGACCGGTCCCATCTTTCTTCACTGTCCCGTGAAGACTTCTCCCGCCAGTTAAAGGTGTTTGAGGAACAAGCGACTAACATCCACTCATCAACCACCAGCCCCGGGGAGGAGGCACAAAGCCAGTCCAAAGCCGAGTGCTCCCCAGCTCCATGCTCCTGCCCCGCAGCTGCCGGCTGCCAGGGGAGGGCCTGGGGTACTTCAGGAATCCCTCGCTCGGATAAGTCTCTCAGCCACGTGCAAACGAGAAATCAAGTCGTAAAAATTAAATACTCGCGCAGGCGTGCCAGCTCGCAGAAAGCAAGGACAAACACTGAGAAGCCTGAGCACTCTGTAAATCAGGTTTGATAAGAAGTACTTGTTACAGAAAGTTTTACTGCATTCTTTGGTTCTGGAAATGGAGAAAAGCAAAAAAAAAAAGGGAGGAGGCATCCTTAAAATGAGGTGCAACACTGAGCTGGAAAGTGAGCTCTGCTCCGCGGGAGTTTGGGGAAAGCATCCTCCCTCCAGCAGCAGCGCCTGCGAGGAAATCACAGATGGTCCAGCCCTGGGACTTGGTTCTCCTAATCTCCCCATGGACAGCGAACAGGAGTGGGGAGCAGTAATCCCCCCACTCCCGCTGGCCTTCGCATGAGGGGATTAATGCTTGCCTGGCCCCGAGAAGCTTGGGTTTCTTGCTTGGCTTCTGCTCTGGTTTAACAGCGAAGACATCAGGAAACATCCCTGCCACAGCTGGGAGAGGTGGGAGTGTTTAAGAATTAACCCAGTCAGCAAAGGAGAAAAATCACCACTGGCAAAATTTGCTAGGATTAAAAAGGAAAAACCCCACAGCTGTGATTAAACCTAGCAGTTTCTTGCCAGCATGCAGGCAGCATCTCCCACTGCCCGAGCCCAACCGGGCAATTCCCCATTACGGCGGGCATGGGCTGCTCACCGGGCCGGGCCAAGACCAGCAGAAGCTGACCCCACGTTGCGCTGCTCACAAGGCTCGGCATTGCAATGCCGGACATGGAAACCGCAGCAACGAGGGACAAATGAGCGGTGCCTCTCCGCGATGCTTCCTCGGGTTCCCTGGGAGTTGTCAGCCATGTACTTCCAGCCTCTTCATTTCTGATCCCTGCATCTGGAGGTGATGCTGTGCAGAACAGCAAGGAGGAAAAAAGTAATTTTCAGCTAAGGAGCAGTCCCTACCCCAAACCCATGGGCTGCTCAACAGGCTGCTCCATCATGTAATGGCACCTCTGATGTTATTATCCCTGTGCAGCAAAGAGAAACACCCTCTGGCAGCATCCCTATTTTCATTTTCTGTGCATCTCCATTTGTTCTCTTAAAAGTACTTTTTTAATTAAAAAAAAGCCCAAACTGCCTCTTCTGGTTCACTGCATATGATCATTGATAATAATAACTGGGTTATGGCATATGGAAAACAAAAAAAGAGAAAAAGTGGGGAAAGAGATTTAGGGAGAGATTTCAAAGGTTTAAAAATCACAACGGCGATGGTTAAATGAGAAATTTTCTTCTCCGCCTTGGGAACCAGAAAGGCTGTGGTTAATGCCCGAGTTCCCCTGGCCAGGTTACCCACCTCAGCGATTACAAGAGCAGCTCGAGTTCAGAAGGGGAGCCGAGGCATAGCAGAGGCTCTTTGATGCATCAAGACAGCCCAAGTCAACAGCGGCTCTGGCTGTAAGGGAGGCGGCAGCAGCCTTGGAGAACGTGACCTACATAGGGGCTTCAGCCTCCCAAGCAACAGCGAGGAGAATCAGCGGCTTATACAGCCACGGACATTTCCTAAAATACTCATAATTGCGGTACTTGCTGGCTTCACCGTCCCCTCCCTTCGTGTGTAAGCCCTGGCGTTGAGAGGGAACGAGTGAAGGAAAAGCAGAACAAACATTTCTACAGGGTTTTATTGAGGTATGACTTATAAATGAGCTTTTTAATTAAAAAAAAAATCAATAAAAAAGGTAAATTAATCCATACATTTATTCAAATCCCCTGCTCTGATCCCAAGTCAGGCACAAAGCAACGTTTCCTTCCCAAGCCAGCAATTTTTCCGTAAAAACAACCTCACAAATGGAAGGAAGAGGTGCTTTACATTTTATTTTCTCTAGGAAGTAATAATAATTTTTAAAGGGGTGATATACCTCCAGCCCTGCTTTTTCCCTTACAATGACCCCAAGCTGCACAGGAAAAATATTTGCTCTCAGTGCTTGAACAAACCTCAGTGAATTAAGTTTTTGTTGTTAATGGCAAGGCTGCTGTTTATCTGCAGAGAATCAAACCAGATGTGGAAAATAGCTGAGGGTTAGGTGGCTCAACAGCCTGCCCATCAACCTTGGGGAGGATGCCTGCCACCTAAACCTGGTCGAGGTCGCAAACAGCCCTAGAGCCATGGAGATGGCCAGGGTTGTCTGCTACAGCCATCGGCACCCAGCCGGTTCCCCGTGGTGGTGGGGGGATGAGGGGTGGGTCCTCCAGTTGGGCCCCAGAGGGAAAGCTGGGTGCTTTGGCACCTCTGTGCCCTCCTTGGGGAAGCTCCCAGGTGGTGCAGCCAGCTTTGAGCTTGTGACATTACTGAGGGGTAATTAAAATTTAAAAAAATCTGGTATATCTATGCCATCCCAGAAAAAGTAATGTGTTTGACACAATACGATTGGTTGTAAAGCTTTTTTCTGCCACCAGAAAATCCCCCCAGACTGGAAAGGTTCGGTACCTGCTTCGGTACCTGGAGAGCACTAAGGTGGAAAGGCAGGGGTGGCCCACAGGAGGAGGTCAGGGCAGCCACCCCCGGCCACCTCCCTTCCCAGGAGCTGGGCTCCTCAGCCAGGCTGCAAATCCCACGCTGCAGGGAGCAGGACTCTTGCTAACCAACGGCGGGGGGGACACCCGTGACCCCAGCAAGATGTAGAGCAATTCAGTTCCTATATGGCCCTGCAGCGGCGTTTCCAAATTTCAGCTGGAGATGCGTGTCAAAAAATGTTTGCTTTGTGGCTTTTACATTTGTGTTGGAAACTTTTCTAGGAAGAAAAATAGCAAACCTCCACTCATCACAACATTTTCTGACCAATTCTATTAAAGCCTTTTAATCACATTTTTGACCACAGAAGCAGGAGGAAGCTGCATCCTTGAAGCAGTTTCCCTATGTGGCACAGGAACTTCCCAGCCCATCCCAGTGAAGACCCGCAGCATTAACCACACCAGCTGACAGAACCTTTGAAGCACAACAGCCAAGCAGGGCAAGAGGCTGAAGAGGCGACCGTGGGCAGTGTATTCCCAGGGTGAGTACGTGACAGCCTGCTTTTCCACTCCCCCGCAACCTGCCTTGCCTTGCCAGGGGCTTGCTTCTCCCTAAAGCAAACCCAAGCTCTGTGAAGGAAACACCGAAGTGGTAGGGCAAGGTGGCTGGGTGGATCCATTGGCTCCTAATTTCAGTAGCCCTGCTGCCTGCAGGAGATCTAATTGGGCTAATGAACGTCAGCCCTCTTCAGGGTGCTGACCCTGGTTCCATGGAGGCTGGGTGGGAAGCAGTCTGCAGGCACACCTTGGGAGGTGCTCTGGGGGTCACAAGGCTCTCCGGTGGCTCAAGTATCTCTCTCAGTACACACACCTCTGAATGGGATGATTGACTGCAAATTTAGCAAAGGGCAAGTTTAGCAAAGGGCTGACCCCCTACGAAGAGACAATATAGCTCTTCATTTTCTTCATGGGACAGCCAACAGGTACTGATAGTTTAACTATTCCTTTATTCTTAAATGTATTCAAAATGTGTAATTTCTTGAAACGTGTGTTTTGGACAACAGCCAAAATGCAGAAAATGAAGAGTGGCATTTCCCTGCAGCGGCACCTCTGCGGCTGCTGTGTAGTTTCACTGGAGCCAGCCTTGCTAGGCTCTCACATGGCCGAGATCAGGTGATGCAGAGTCTCCAGGGAGGGAACTATCCCATCACATGTGCCGGGTAGGCAAGGCCCACAAAGTTACATTATTCCCCATCTGATAAGGCTTTCCTGAGGGTCTTACAAAACTGAATGACCACCCTGTTGATCTAGTCGTATTCATCAGAATACGCAAGTTATCATGAAAAAATGCAGGTGGATAAAATACTGCTGCAGCATTGCAAGGAGAGCGCATGCAGGTGTTGGGCAGATTTGCGTGGGACTGCCCCTGTGCTTATGGAACAACTGCTGACTTACAAAACCAGGTTGCCTTTGTAATGCCACGCACAGATCTCCTTCTCTGCCCTCCCTGGAGAAATCAGGATGTGAAGAAGCAAAGCTTTCTTCCTTCTTGATGTTCCCTAACTAGGCCAGATCACTTTGGAAGATGGCCAAAAGTTAATTTAATATTCACCGCTGACCTGTTTTATTCCTCTGAGGTTTCAGCAAAAAGTTGGGTGAAAGCCTTTTCCTCTGTTTGTCTGAAAGTGCAGCGCCGTTAATGCCAATCCCTGAAGCGCAGTCTGCAGTGCACACATAAATGATTTATTCAGAGCTACCGCTGCTTGCTTGCTCCATCAACACGCTCCTGCAGAAACTTGCTAGCTGCTGCTCAGGTAATATTCACTGGCAATCTCAGCAGCATGGGGGAAAAAATTTAAAAATAAAAAAGAAACGGCTTCCTTTTTATTTTAACAGCCTTCTTCAGCTCTCTTCAGAGTCATGAATGAGATCTGGGTAACAGGTAAGAAATACCAAGGCCCCGGCTCTCCTCCAGCTGACTGCGTATCACCGGGCTGCAACCTGCAATGCCAAGCTGAAACCCTCCCGCGAGCCACCAGTCCCTGTCTGCAGTACTAAGGTGCTCTTCCGGCTACTGGAAGTAGGAGGGGATAAGGGGAGGAAACTGCAGAGGCGAAGAGGGTTTTTTCTTTAATAGCACGTGACAAACCAAGACAAAATGCAATAAAGAGTGCAAATAAATTTGAAGGAAGTGAAAATAATGGTTTGGTTTGGGTTTTTTTTTGTGGGCGAGGGCACTATGATCAGGTGTTGGCAGGCAGGCTGATCACAGATGCCCCTACAGAAGTCATGTTTTAACTGAATTAGGAATTTACAACTACCATACTCACATGCACGGGTGTTCACGTGCAGGATCACTGATTAAATGTGCGGCAGGTTCTGCTAGACATACGTACATACATACATGCATGACTCGTGGCCATCAGTCTACAGTAGCCCTGCTGACTTTGGAAACTGTCCTAAATATCAAGCGTATGTTATGTGTCGTTAATCCTCTTAGCTTCCATTTTCTACAATAGGAGTTGAGAGTGTTCAGCTCCTTCTAAGACTTGGCTGTGGAGAATATATTTCTGTGCTTGACACTACGTGCTCAGATACCTAATTTAAGTTACCGGTTGTGACAGGGACACTGAATTTAAATTAATGATTCTGGATTCGGTCTTTTTCAGCAGAGGGACAAACTGCTGTGCTGTAAATGCTGATGTCCCAACCAGTAGTGGTCATTAAAGATCTTGATGGTATGGCTTACAAAATGACTACTGGTCTTTTTCTTCTAATCAAGCTGCTTTAGAAGAACATACCCTTCCCATTTTAATTGGAGAAGCTAAGCTGAAGTTCCTGAACATGGTGTTTCCAGTGAGCCCCGGTACCTATGCTAAACACCTGCACTGCTACTTCTGCCCTGATGGCCTTTCAGAGACTGCTTTAGGCAGTGGGTCATGCTGGATAAAAGGTGCTGTAGAAGGTGACATACATAATTTGGTGCTTGCAAAATTGCATCAGAGGCAGATTTTCAAATGGACCAGAAGTGCGTGATGAAGGACTGGAGGTGCGTGATCCTGACAGATGCTTTATATAAGTATCCATACAGATAAACTCATCTCAAAGGGAGGTCAACCACCCATGATTTCAGTGACACTTAGGTGACACGTTACTCATCTAACAGCAGTTGTCTGAAGGGGAGGTGTTTACCCCGATCCAGGCATCAGGATGACCCTGAGTTAACAGAGGGAGACAGGCACCTTTGGAGGACAAGTCCCATGGCTTTACCTTGGACGTCCCCATTGTGGTGGAGGGAATAGCCACCTGCAAGCACCTGCTGCCCTGCCTTGACTCTGGAGTGGGCCTGGAGAACCCTAGACCAGCTAACTCACTTTTAGGGAGCTGCTATTAAACAAGATGAATCCCTGCCTTGGAAATCAGTTGGAGTCTTTTCCTCTTTCTCCCTGTTTCCAGACAGAGATCCCTGTTGGGAAGGCTCTCAAATTCCCACATACTCAATTTAGGCTCCAGGCAGGGAAGTGCCTGTTCCCACACCACTAGCACCATTGCTCCTCCCAAATCCATTCCGCTCTCCGAAAGATGAATTCAAACAGGTACAGTCAATACTCAAACAAGTAGCTGGGCAGTGCCTTTCTCTATGTACAGAAACTTTTAACCTTTTTTTTTTTTTTTTGCGGGAGGGTGGCTTTTCCTCGATATAAATAAATAAATTTGCAAGGCAACTTTTGCAGGGAAATTGAAATGGAAAACATGATTTGCCTGTTTTTTCCCTCTTACGAGACTATCCTTGAGTCTGCGTGCCAAACACCGCTTACCAAACAGCTCCCCTGCTACCTGCATGAGCTCTGGCCCCTGCGTCAGGGCTCCCAGCAAACACGGCTCAGCAGCAAACTTGCTGCTGACACAGAGCCCAGCTCGCCTTTGATTTACAACCTCCTTTACACCGCCCTGATGCAAACATCCTGCAGCCCAGCATTATTGAATAACTCGTACGATCCGTCTCCTGCGATTTCCATCAAAAACACCTGGCCTAAAAGATTTTCATAGATCATAAATCCAAGGTTTTATCTGGATTTCTCAAGTGATGGTGAGCAAGATGCTTGCGCCTATGGGAGCCCATTGAGGACTTCCTTCAGCAAAAGACAGGTTTTGAAAGGAATAAAGATTTTCTTATGATTTCCAAATCAATACCACCACTTTGGAGGCACACTAAAGGGAAGGTGTTTTGCTTCCACAGAAAATAGAACTTTATTAACGAACACATTTTGCTTTGTTCAAAAATTGCCGTGGATGAGAAACAAATTAAAAATTCCTTATGTCATCATTACCTAATGTTTAATGAAGTAAACAATCCTTCTTTACCAGAAAGGCAGCACTCCATATATTTTGGACAAAAAAAAAAAGCAGTTTTTTCCACAAGTTCAAAGACAAAGCAAGAAACCTCAGGCACACAATAGCAGCTAGTATATTTTTCTGCCCGTGGTGGAAACGTTTCCCTTCAAACAGTGAATTTACTTCTTAAGGTTAATAGTTCAAGCGATAAAGGCACGGCAGATAAGAAAGCAGAGGACAGAGAATCATGCATGCACACGTTAACCGCAAATCATCTCATGTTGTGTGACTTATTTATACTGTACATCAATAAAATAACAACTTTCAACCCACTTAGTGACTTCTTGCGTAGGGACAGAAAGCGAGCACACCTAAGTAGGCAAGGAATATTCAGGGTAAATGTACAAATTATTTATACTTCATAGTTATTTTGGAGGAAGAAGAGTTGGGGGAGGAAAGGGGAAGAAGCAGAATGTACTTCAAATAGCATTATTTATCATTTCCTGACTAAATATAGCATGTGTCTCAGGAAAAGATTGACTTGGGCTTTCCAGTCAGCAGCAAAGGGAATTAACCCATGCTGGGTCTGGCATAAACTGGTAAATCCTTCAAATGTCATCCACTCCTTAAATTAAAGTCTGGAGCTGCTAGAACTGGACGTGAGGAGAAACATTTCCCTTTCGATGACAGTTTGCCTTGGAAAAAAATAAGATTTTTCCTTAATGCTTGCTAAGCTCTGAGTGTGGTGGGGTCTCTGTGGTATGCGAGGGTGACCCATCCCCTCTTCAGCCATCAGCCAGTTGCAGGCAGGAGACCCGCATCCAGATGTGCCAAGGAAACCAGCCCTGGATGGTCTAAGTCTGGACAAAAGTGAGCCTCCAAGCTCCAGGAGACACAGACACAGAGCAGTGTGAGGCTCAGGAAAGAAACTAATGATTTCTGAAGCTGTGAGGCCCTGTGTTTGTGTAAATCCTGGATTTCCCCATATTTTTGGTGGTGGCTGACCTCTGCCTTGCCTGCCTCCACAGTCTGAGTGATCAAAGTTGGCAGTGCTGTTCACGGGAAGGATTAAGCAGGAACACTATTTCAGTATTATGATCCAGCACTTACCTCAAAAGCCGTGCAAATGTGCAAAATAATACGTTGCATTAAGTGATGAAAATTCACATGAAAATTGAAATAATGAAGCCTTTGGAAAAGCAACAAATATTTCACCAAGCAAAAGCACACTCGCGTTTGCACTTCCAGTACCAGACTTATTTTACAGCCCTCAGAATCGACTCCGTCATTTATATTTCATCAGCTATAGCACGCTAGGGTACTATAAACATAATCCAAAAGAAGCTGCCAGCTCAGCTTCCAGAAAGCAAAAAAAACCCACCACCCCTCCAAACCCAAGCCTGCTCCAAAGGGAGACAATCATGGGGTCTGCTCCTAATAGAGGGAGGGGCGGGCGTCTGCTTCCCGCCGGAGACAGCATCCCTTTCCAAGGATTTACGAGCGGGTTGCTGTAAAGGTCGCAGGATGGGGACTGACGTCTCCGTGCTGCAAAGAGAGACAGGCAGACTTCTCAACTGCCTTGACCGAGGATACTTATCTCATTTTAATCCCAAATTTATTCCTGGCCCCAGAAATCACTGCTGTTATCCCACATATGTTATTATGAGTTATATACATCAAGCATGCTGAAATGAAAGCCTAAGGCTCCAGACAACGTTCTTTCCAGTGCAGAAGTTGCTCCCATGTTATCTGAAATAATTTGTACGTCTGGTTTTCTGTCTTCTCTCCGTTACCTCTTTGCCCATCAGCGCCATCTGTGTTTGCATTGTGATAACTTGACAGATACACAAAGAAGTTGCAAAAAAAAGTCTTGAGTATTTATAGTCTTCCTGTTGTTCCGGTGTTACCCTATCTGGTCTGCCTGCCTCGAATAAAAGGCGGCAAGGAAGGCTGGATGCCTTGGCTAATCCTAACCTGCTATCAAGCTTTACTTCTAAATCACCAGTTCGAATGCAAAGTCAGCAGTGACCAGCCATCCTTACGACTTGTTCCAGCTGCCTGGCAGAGCTCCTGAAGTGCTGTTAACCCCCACAAAACACATACCTCCTTCAGCAGAAACGTCACTGTGTGACTTGAAGCCATAGCCCAGAGACTAGGCACTGAACAGGCATCCACTGCAGCCCTGCTTCTAGATAAGGCAATGGTTAGTACCCATGTGGGGCCCGTGGCCCCTGGAGAGCTTCATCTCAGGCTCTATGTTAGAATCACAGAATGGTTTGGGTTGGAAGGGACCTTAAACATCATCTAGTTCCAACCCCCCTGCCATGGGCAGGGACACCTTCCACTAGACCAGGTTGCTCAAAGCCTCATCCAGCCTGGCCTTGAACACTTCCAGGGATGGGGCATCCACAGCATCTCTGGGCAACCTGTTCCAGTGCCTCACCACCCTCTCCAGGAAGAACTTCTTCCTGATATCTAATCTAAACCTCCCCACTTTCAATTGAAAGCTATTGGCCCTTGTCCATTCAAGAGGTGCAGGGCCATGGGACAGCTTTATGTCTACAAGACCTGCAGTTTGGGGCTTTTCTGACACACACACACCCCCACCTCACTCTCGACTGCCCCTGTGGACAGAGTGACAGCTAGTAGAAATGTACTGAGCATCCTCCTGGGACACATCTTCTGGTTTGGTTTCAGCTGGAGGGTGAGCTGCTGTGCCCAGGATGTCCCCATGCCACAGAGCAAAACCCAAAAGGGGACTGTGGGGATCATGCTCTCAGACCAATCTCTGGCATCCAGGACAGAGGTTGGGAAGGAGCGAGGCACCATGCAGGCCATCCCACCACCTCCTCCCTGCCAAGCACGAGGCTTTCGAAGAGACTGACAGGGCATGCAGCCTGGCTGTGGCCAGACACGTGCCAAATGTGGGCTGTGTGTGCCGAGGGCGAGAGAAGGCAGGTCTCGCCATTGTCACTGTGCTCTGCTCACCCGCTGGAGTGAAGGCAGCTGGCTCCTACCCACCGCCCAAATTTCACACAGAAACACAGTCACATATTCATGGATGCCACAGCTATCCAAACTACGGCCATAAATAGCACACAGGCTACGGCAGGTGTGGCAGGCTGTTTTGCCATAAATAGCAGGGAAAATGGGTCAAGCCGTGAGTCATATGTATGCTCACGCAGGGTTTTGCCCATTGAGCCTGGAGCTCCTCTAGTATTTCCAGTGGAGTAAATCAGAGATAGTACTGTCCTAAGAGGCTCCATGCACACGGATTTCCTTCAGTTTGATCTGACACACAGGCTACGGCAGGTGTGGCAGGCTGTTTTGCCATAAATAGCAGGGAAAATGGGTCAAGCCGTGAGTCATATGTATGCTCACGCAGGGTTTTGCCCATTGAGCCTGGAGCTCCTCTAGTATTTCCAGTGGAGTAAATCAGAGATAGTACTGTCCTAAGAGGCTCCATGCACACGGATTTCCTTCAGTTTGATCTGAACT
>NW_010240380.1:22925-77907 GCF_000690775.1 Eurypyga helias | reverse complement strand
CACTGTAGAGCACAAGAAAAATCAGGATGTTTTTCCTTTTGAAGAGTTGCTAGTTACTACTGGGAGTAATTTTTCTCCTGCCTTGGTCTTTACACGTTCTGCATGCACAGACTACTGCATCTCCTCCTTGGCCGTGGCACTGCCAAGCCAGGTTTAATTCTTACAAAGCACAGCCGACAGTCTAGAACCCTTCCAGCTCCATCTTTGCTTCCCTTTATTGAACTCAAGCCAAACTACCTCTATTTTTCCGGCAACTGGGGGATCAGAAGCAACCCCAAAATTCCAGTTACAGACTGAGTCTCATCGAGACCGGAATTACCGTCTCCTTCCCTGCAACCTGAAGTCTCTCCGTTAACGCCTTATGTTTTAAACCTCCTTTGAAGCCAGTCAGTGAAGCGCTGCCCACCTTCCCACATGCTCCGTTAGCGCAACTGTGTTCCACTTCAAAACATCAAAACCATGTTTCATGTTTTTCCCTAGAGCTTAAACTTGTGTTTTAACAAGTCAAATCTCACTTTGTTATTTTCTGCTCATTTTCCCAACCTGGCAAGGCTTGCCTGCCTCCCTGTTCAGTACTGCTCATGGTTCTCATGGCTTTTCCAGTTCTTCCCGAGACACTGTCATCTGCAAATTCTTTGACTGGTGTTGGAGAAAGGAGCCTTCCTAATCATAAGTAAATACAGAATAGAATAGAATAGAATAGAATAGAATAGAATAGAATAGAATAGAATAGAATAGAATATACCACATGTAATAAGGCAGCAAAGCAAGTTGCAGAGCCAGTCTAAAGCGGCACACTTTGCCATCTGTGACAGCACCAACCAGACACAGACTAATGTGAACACAAAAGGATTATTTTTTTGCCTAGAGAAAAACCCAAAACAATCAGTTCAAGATCTCAAAAACAAATGGTAACGTCACTGCTCTTCCCAATAGCAGGCATTATTCACTGATCTTTCAAGGAAATTAAGGCACAGAGATCTACAGGGATTTTCCCCAGTCAGCATGGGAAAAAAAAAATTCACCGAGAGTCCTGATTTTTGTTCTGTAAAAACAAAACCACATTTAATATATAGATATATATAGTTTGATTCTAGACTGGCATCAGCGTTCTCTAGAGTGTACTGCAATATGATGAATTTCAGCTAAATGGTCAGGAAAAATGAATATCTATATAACATCAGCAATAGAGAACCCACAATCAAACTCAGTTTGGTTCCAGAGACAAGATTTCACTTGCAATGTCTCATCTTATTTCAAGCTATTTAATTTCTCTTTCTAATTGCTCTCTAGTTACACAATCCCCCCTTGTGGTACTAAGTTCTTAGCAAGTGTTTAATTAACAAAAACAAAAATGATGATCTTTCTCCCTTCTCAGATTGCTAGTGAAATTGCTTCATTGACATATTTTCAAAAAATTATCTATTTCTGGTTGTCTGTGCCTGTGAGTAATGAAATGAGTAACTGCAAGGAATGTGAGGCAAAGCTAAAGAAAAGGAGTGAGTTTTGAATTGAAATAATAAAAAAAACCCCAAGATTTCTTTTCACGTATGGAACTAAGAGCAAATAATTTAGTACTGGTTACTGGGGTTTGACTTAAGCACAATCTCTCATAACGAGTACAATGTATTTCAAAATAATGTAGCCAGTTTAAAAAAACAAAACAAAACAAAACCAACTACAAAACAACTACAAGGAAAGGTGGACTTAATTCTCTTAGGACAAAATAATCAAGAATAGTGACAGTAAGAGATGATTAATATTCCAGATGGTAGCACGGTCTGTAATTAAAACACGATATGCCAAAAGATTACAGCCAAACAAGAAGCCTGCCCTCATCCCCTTCTTAGTATTACTAATTGTACAGTTATTAGGCCAAACAGTGGCTTTTCCTCTTTATACTAATTCCTTTATTTGCTGTGGAGCTCCTGTCTCAAAGCCCCAGGCACCAGAAAACCACTTTATGCCACAAATAACTCAGCTGAGGCACTTGGGAGAGGGGCACTTGTGAAGGACAGGGACAGAAATGCATGGACAGAGGAAGCGTATGACATGAAGAAGCCCCTCATCACTCTTCCCTTCACATCTCTATCTTACAGCCACCAGGACAATGCTTGGCCAAAAATTCTTGTCTTGGTCTCTTGCTCCAGGGGTTGCTTCTTCACACAGATGGGGGCCATGGATGTCAAGTCTCTGGGGGAAAATCGCTGTCCAGGGACTCATTTGTAGGGAAGTTCCTCCTGCGTATAGTCCCAGAGGTGCCTGGGTGGACAGCTAAGGGGTTTGCATTGCCAAAAGAGTTCCTGTCATCAGACAGCCTGCACCCCACTGTGCCGGTTATCCTTTCTAGGTGCTTTGCCGCGGCACTGACCTGCGTCCCATCAGCGCTCAGAGCTTGCAGTCCCAGAGCAAGCTCTCCCCTAAAAGCGCACCAAAGTACCCCCCAAGACCCACAAGCAACATGAAGCTGAACATTTCCACCCCACCAAAGCTATCCTGACCCCGCACAGAGGAACCAGCTGGGATCTGCTCACTAAACATCCTTCCTCCCTCTGTACAGACGCACACTTAGGCTTTCAGCAGGCACGGTATGCGCGAGGTGAAGCACGCGGGGCAGTCTGCCCACGTGGCTAACGTGCGTACCACTTGAATACACATTAAAAGCATTTCCCCGCTGGAACTCGACGTTTTTTAACTTCAAACACATGTTGTACTTAATGTAAACAAAGCTAAAAAAGAATGTGAAGACTTGGATATCTTTCAAAGTCCCAACAGCCTGGCTTTTCAAATCTCAGACCACCCTTCATCTGATTATTTGTGGGCCTAATGAAGTAATTGCAGAGTGGCAGCCTGATTTCCTCGAATCAAATGTCAACAGCCACCAACCTCCAGGAGTTTCCGCAGCCTGGTAAGGCAGCGACTCTGCAGCAATGGGGGCCCATACATGTTTTTCATATTAGGGAGCAGATGGAAGCTGTAACTCCCTCTAGAGCGGAGGGATGCATTTCAGCAAACAGTAGCAGATGACACGCTCGTTTCTGGAAACGTTTTCCACTTCTATCCAACAGATCAATGGGTTGTGGTTGAGAAGGAGCTGAAACAGTCAGACATAGTTGGCCAAAACACCGCAGAGAGAGCGGGGAAATAGGACAACCATCTCCTAACCTACGAGTTTCTGTTTATCTGGTGCTTGGCACTGGGGACGTGCCGCTCCGTAATGCTGACGACTTCAGTTACGGTGCCCAGGCAAAGAGCTCTGCAAAGCCGCTTGGTTTTCAGAAGCGGAGCCCGCATTAGCACTGATAGCATCATGCTGTTTCTCAAGGAATGAGCTGTTTTTCACAAGGTGGGCTTTGCAGGTGAGCTAACCCTCCTGCAGAGATCTCAGCCACTGCAGTGGCAGGATGGCTGCCATCTCTTTCCAAGTGTGCCTGTGCTTAGAAGGTACAAGGTGCTTCATCCTGAAGTCAGAGGGTTTGCAGTCCTGCCTGCAGTAGGGTCAGGCGGCCTGCCAGCTGACTGAGGGAGGTATGCTGCAAAATGCAAAACCCGGTTACCACTTTAAAATGAAAATACCCAGGCTTGCTGTCTTTTAACCCCGTTTCAGGCATGAGTGTTCTGTCAGCAAGGCTCAGGAAGGCGAGGAGTACAGGAGGCTTCAAGCATCCTCTGAGCTTGACAAGGAGACTGTCACGAAGAAAATGCTTGGGACTTTTTAATTCATTCTTTCCATCCCAGTACCTGCCAAGAGTATTTTCCCACCCCTGTTTCCCTTACTTCTAGCAAGGAGACACCAAAGCCTGCCCTCAGGAAAATACACCGGTAAAATTTAGAACATGAACTAGCAAAGGGAGACTAACTGGAAGACTATGAAAATACAGAATAATGTGGCTTATGGTGGGATCGACAGGGCTGTATTTTTAAAAGGTTTACAGATTTGTTTCTCTTTCATGATGCCAATTAGATATGTCCCCAAACTCCAAAAGGCTGTTTAAAATCCCATCTACTGCATAATTTGGATATTTCCAATAACTGAGTTTTCTGGAGTATTAACTGCAGTGCTCGTGCGCACCGGCTTAGCCCATTTCTGAGCTACACAAGTTCCCTCTGGCAACTCTGCCACCGCCTCAGCTCTGACCTACATCTTACCGGCTGCCTAATTCAAAGCTGCTCCTGCCTGAAGATTGCTTGTCAAAGTGGAGATGCCAATCTATATGCCAAGGCGCAGAGGAGCACTCTGCGACAGATCCAGCTCCTGTTCCCACAGGTGAAAGGCCACCAGCTGTGAGAGCTGTCTTTCCTTCCTCTCTCCTGACTGACAACCCTCAGCAACCAGCCCTCTACTTCACACTGCGCAGCGGGAACTAAATAAACAACTGCATTAGGCAATTACTGCAATAAATGCCTCCTTTCTTTCCCTCATTTCCACTACCATTTTGTTGTTGGAGGCAAAAGACCACCTTGTTGGAGTGGCTTAATTTTTTTTAATTGCAAAATAACCACCTCACTGACAGGTAGGTTATGGTACAAATGAACATGAAGTCAGATGGGCTGTAATGTAATGCAAATTTGAAAGTCTCTGCTTTTAATTCTGCTGAGCTTTTGCCAAGCTCAAGCATCCTCTGTGGCAAACAAAAGATCCTCTGCCATGATGACAAAGTGTGTGGGGTCTTTTATCCCATTGTTATCCCATTTTTATCCTCAAATTTTTAAACTCTGAAGCTGAGCTTGCCCATCGCATTTAGGGACTCAGGAGTTTGCTGCTGAGGCCAGCCCGGCCTGCCCAGCAGCATATGCAGGGAAGGGAACCTGCCATGGCAGATGCGCTATTTCACTGCCCCCAGCTACGCTGTGCTTTGAGACAGAGATTTGCCTCGTACACGTAAGTAGATCTTTTCGACGAATGGCATTATCTGATGATAAGGCCCAGATCTGATTTGATTAGAGGAATTTCTGAAACTGGAAAATTAAATTCTCCTGGTAGTCAAAGGCAAAATAACTCAGTAAGCTGACAACATATTCAAAATTAATTCTGGTTTTTAGAAGAGATATCTTTTGGCAAGGTTGATCTTCCTACCAATCTGATTTTTTTTTTTAACATGCAGCTTACTCTTTATTAACCAATATCAGAGGTTTGAAAATCCACTGAATGCTGTTAAAACAATCACAACATTCAGATACATGAGGAAAGTGTGATGTGGAACTGATGTATTTAGCATGAAAACAGATTTATATCAAAGTAAATGTCTGTAGCTGAGAAGTCTAAAACACTGGCACATTTACACCCATTTCTTTAGTCACCTATGTGTGCAGTATACACTCATTTCAAAATTGGCTTGTGCATGTATCTCGCTTATAGATAATATATGAATAATTTCTCATTCTAAAAGTTTGTTCAGCTGTTTTCTCACATATATCAAGATACATGTGCGTCTGAGGCCTGGCAACCCCCTGTTTCACAACCCAAGCATTTCTACACATGCCACCTCGAGCTGCAGAGCAGCAGTACACTCTCCGCTTGGCATCCTGAGGGAAATGCAGCTCCAAAATGCAGCGCCTGAGCCGCACAACGTGTACCCAAGAGGCACGGCCCTGATGCAGCGCCATGAGCTGCCTGCGGCACTGTCCACACCTCCTGCTCCTGTCACAGGCTGCTGTTACCACAGTGAGGAGAGTCAACAAGATGAACAAAGTTTCAAACCAAACCATTTGCAAGGAAAAGAACAGGATAGAGAGAGATGCTTAAAACCTCACGTCGTATGGCCCTGGGTCTGTAGGTTTGCAGTCGCATCTGCAGTGTCTGCACGGCCACTCGAAAATACTGCCCTCCGCAAATGGATAGGTATTTGCGTGCAGGTGCAAGGCCTGCCCTTGCCTCCTGTTGCAATTTTCTCAAATGTTTTCCACCAAGCCTGGCATACAATACATGCACACAGGGGAACATGGGCAGGTCATTCAAGGGAAAAAGCAATCCTTGGAGCAGACTAAAAACCTCTAGGTTTTTGAACGGCACTGCAGTAAGAGCAGGTGCTTCCACTCACACAGACAGGAGCTAATTGTAGGATCGGTTCTGGCCTACAAGCTCTCTTTTTTATGGTTATGTCCATAAAGCCTTTGGCTGCTCTCTGTAGTTAGTGACCGCACACACAAAGAGGTCTTTCATTAGCAGCGCTCTGTAGGAAGCCAGGGCACCGAGTAAATGATACCTTAATGTTCCCTTTCAAAGCTGAAGTGGTTTGACAATGACGCTTGTTAACGTACTGCCTTATGTTCCTCCTGCCCGCCGTCCTCCAGCCTGCAGTTAAGGTTACGAACATCTAATATTTAGCTAGCCTCCAAAACTTTGGCAGTAATTGTTTATGAGTTACTTTGGGAAGATGCAAGGGAAGAGCTATGTTTGAAAAGCGTGGCTCCAATTCCGCGTTACAGCGAGTGCTCATCAACCACGCCAAGAGAGGTGTGTGCACCCAGCCCTGCCAAGGACTGACCCCTGCGGCTGTGTGGTGAACAGGCAGGAAAACCCATCAAGAATTGAGGGGTCCAGTTTATTTTCAGGACAAAGAATTACCTTTTTGCTTCTGGAAAGTCCAAGGGGATTTTTAATGTTCAGCGTTAGTGTGACACTGGATTAAACCTCAGGCGAAAGTCAACTCTGACTACAGATCTCTGCTCCCACCTGCAGTATCAACATCCGTGACTTTGTGGCCCAACCGAGACAGAGTTGTTCACTCCTGTTTAATTGACTACTGCAGCTTGCTGCTTCTGCACCAGAAGCTTCTGGGTCTTTGCTCATTAAATGCAAAGCAAAGAGAGAAACACAAACAGCGGCTGTCACAAAGTCCTATTTTTTCCATTAACTGTGTGCGCTAAACTTCTCACTGACAGCTGATGGTGGCAAAGTTACAGGCTTTACAGCTGAAAGTATCAGTAAGTATGAAACCGAGCATTGCCAAAGCCTACAAAACCCCTTATGAATTCAAATTAGCACATTAAGTGATAGCATGTTCAATGAGAAAGGAAAATGTCCCATTTCTGAAAGCAGGGGGGTTTCTTCCCCATATGATTTGCTTCATCCAGAAAGGAATCTCTGTTCAATCACATTTGTTAGGACAGAGTTGTGGTTCAGTAAGTCAGCCCTAGTTTTACAAGGAAGTCCTATTTTTATAAGGCACTGTACTTTTCAGAGACTTCATAACAAAATCCATCTTCTTGGGGGAGTAGAAGCAAAGGACTGCATGAAAAACAGAAGGCAAGAATAACAAAGACTACACTTGCTGAGTCATGTTCACAACAGCAGACCAAATATACCTCAATATTTTCATCATTATTCAATTTGAGGCTCTTCTGATATTTTACAAAATGCTCTTAGTTTTGACAACTTAGATTATTAAAGGGGATTTTATGTACCCAGCCTAGTTTGAATGATGTGACTACAAATGCTTGAAAACAGAACACAAAAAAAAAAAGAGAGATAGGAAGAAGGGGAAAAGCCCACAAGTGAATACTAAGAAGACATATTTAAGTGAATACTAAGTAAACATATTTAGAAACATTGAAAAAGAAGGTAATTCTTCAGCACTTCTTCCATGGATTTTCCATTCTATATGGAATATAAGCCAATGGAAATGTGATATAAATATTTTTATTCTAGTTTTAGAAAAAATGGTATTAGTTTTTTTGAGCTTGCAAAATTAGCATTCACAAAGACAGGCAGGTGTTTTGTCTGTAGGAGATAAGCATCTCTTCTCCCTCCCAGCTTTGTTTGACAGATGTGCACTATCCCATCACTTTCAAGGCATATCAGCCAAATTGAGATCTTCCAGCTGCACCCTTTGGAGCAGATCAAGTAAAATGGTGTGTGGGAAGTGCACATTAGTAAGGTAGTTTTCTAAAGCATCACTGTAGATACTTATATTTCAGAAAAGCTAGCTACAACTATTTAGCTACAGATCACACTAAATAAAAGTTGGACTGCAGTTACGTGGCCTATTTTCCGTATCAGCAAAGCCAGCTTAGGAAACTCTTGCTTCCTTTGTCTTCCCCTGTGTTCTGAGGCTTTTTGACATCTCAAAAGGGCAACAGTCACCCTCTGGATATCCTCTCCTTTCCACTGACCACAGATGAGCCCTGATGACCAGCCTGCACTAGGAGTCGAAGTGTGAGACCGTTAAAACAAGGTGATTGAAGGAGATAAGCCCTCAGAGGAGTGAGCAAGGGCTGAGGCATGGCTGTTGGGCTATGAACTTCGGGTGGGTCCTTCCAGGTAAGCCAACGTTGTGTCTCTCAGGCATTCAGCACCGAGCCCAGACTGACCTGAGCTCTAATACCGCCTGAGGCAGCCAGCTGCCAGCACCCCTTACTTCCTTGCAGCACAACCTGCCAAATAGGTGGGAAAAATCTACCCAGTTTCAACAGGCAGCATTAGGAATGCCCACAAAGTATCTGTGCTCTAAGACCCAAACCACAGGAGACAGTGCTGTCAGAGTCCAGATGCCAGAGCTGTGGGGGACCTAAGTCCACGAGAGATTGGCTAGCTATGCAACTAGCTGTGCAACGTTTATCCTGTTGCAGATATCCTGGCACCTCAGCCAGGAGAAGGCAGGATGCTCTGGTTCTGCCCTCATCAGCACAGGCTCAGCGCAGCTCTCTAGTATGTCCCATTCCACTGTCTCACCCTTCATCACTCTCAGAATGATGATCACCTCAGGCCCCTTTTTTCCAACTTACCCTTTTGCTGCATCACCTGAAATCTTTATTATAACACCTCCCGGCATATCTGAACCACCATATTCCTGTCAGATGCTCTGGTTATCCAGAACCCGGCAACTTGTGCACTCCTGGGAAGTGACACTCCTGGGAAGTGACATATGTCTTGCTTTGACCACGAGGCACTGGGCAACTGAAGTCTATTTTTAAAAGTGCTAAAAATAATTGTTCTTTTTGTTGTGAAAATCAGGATTAAGCTGCTCTTTTGTGCTAGAGATCTTCAGGGTTTCCTAGAGAGATTCAGAGACTCGCAGGGCTATTTTTAGAGCATCCAAGACAAGTTCCATAAACATGTACTAAACAGATTTTTTTTTTTTTTCAAGGGGAAAGCAGTGATTTTTAGCACATTTGGTCCCTTCTTTTTCTCTGGATTGGTGCTCATTTGCTGTTGGAGCTTTCTCCACAAAAGGGAAGAGACGGTGGCAACAAGTTCTCCATTGCCTCTCCGCCTTTTTTCCTCTACCCTTGATAGCAAAGA
The DNA here is from genome assembly GCF_000690775.1 of Eurypyga helias. NCBI lineage: Eukaryota > Metazoa > Chordata > Aves > Eurypygiformes > Eurypygidae > Eurypyga > Eurypyga helias. Next base: position 68,663 of record NW_010240380.1, on the reverse strand, counting down.
CGCTTCTGCATTTTCAAAGGATACCCCAGGGTCTGGGTATTATGAACTCATGGGCTACTTTCTTCTGGAGTATTTCTGAGAGTCTGCTCCCCCTCATGAACAAGGGGCAAAAGACAGTTGCAGACTGGCTGCAGCAGAAGCGACCGTAGTGCTCTGCTGATACCCTAACAAGCAAAGGGAGCTGTGTAAAACAGAGGACCAGGCAGATGCATTTGACAGGCTGACAGGACTTTCTTCTCAAGTTACCGGTGACGAAGGGAGGAATCCCAGCTCATTCTCCTTCCCCACATCTGAACTATACAGCTGTACCAAATAAATGTCCAAGAAAAGAGGTGGAGCTGGCCACAAACATCTCTGCTACTCATGGACTGATGCTCCAAATCTCACTTTTCAGCAAGGCTGCATACAGAGCTCTTCTATTTGGTCTTTCTTGGGAGGATATTTTAAAATTATTCTCCTGGCATCAGCAAAAGCAGTAGCAGATTATGCTAGCCTCCAACTTGATGAATCCTGTAAAACAGCCAAGTGGCTTGTCTACAAAATATTTTGGAAGTAGAAGCACCCAGCAGTACGTGCGGCTTAGAAGAGGGCTATTTTCCTGCTCAGCGTTCCTGCAGTGGTGCTGTCAGTTCTCAGTGCCCTTGTATGCCCATGGATCTCCTTTGTTAACTTTTGTTCCCTCGTGCTGCCATTCTCCCCCTGATGTTGCAGGCTCCAACAGGGCATCCTTGAACATCAGAGGACTTGATGGTACACAGGATAAAACACCTTTATGCCATTCGCTTGTACCTCTCTTCATTACACAATTTATTTGCCTGAGCAGCTGGGTGTGCTTCCCTTCATCACCCATGGCGTGATTCTCCTGCTGGTTGCAGGGCACTGCATCACACATTTCATACGGGCAATTTTTGCTTTTGCAACTGTCCCAAACTCTTAGCAAGGATGCTGGTTACATCTATAAAGACAAGCCGTGTGGTATCATAGATAGAATCATAGAATGGTTTGTGTTGGAAGGGACCTTAAAGACCATCTAGTTCTAACCCCCCTGCCATGGGCAGGGACACCTTCCACTAGACCAGGTTGCTCCAAGCCTCATCCAGCCTGGCCTTGAACACTTCCAGGGATGGGGCATCCACAGCTTCTTTGGGCAACCTGTGCCAGTGCCTCCCCACCCTTTCCATGAAGAAATTCTTCCTGACATCCAATCTAAATCTCCTTACTTTCCATTTAAACCCGTTCCCCCTTGTGCTGTCACTACCTGCCCTTGTAAAAAGTCCCCCCCAGCTTCCTTGTAGCCCCTTCAGGTACTGGAAGGTGCTGTAAGGTCTACCCAGAGCCTTCTCTTCTCCAGGCTGAACATGCCCAACTCTCTCAGCCCGTCCCCATAGCAGAGGTGCTCCAGCCCTCTGAGCATCCTCGTGGCCTCCTCTGGACTCGCTCCAACCCGTCTATATCCTTCTGATGTTGAGGGCTCCACCGCTGGGCACAGTACTCCAGGTGGGGTCTCATAAGAGTATGGAAACTCCTCATTAAATATTTTTCCAGTGTGGACAATTCCCTTCTAAAGTGACCTGCTAATATTGGGAGTGAAAGGCAAACTGCTGCTCCTAAGCAGAGACCTTATGGGTGGGTATGTCTGTGAAGAAAAGGGTTTGCAAATTTGAAACCTTCATATTTATAACTCCAATTTAAATAGGTGATGATAGCAGGAGTGGAAAACAGTGCTCAGTAGATATAAAAAATAGAGATAGCAGAGTGACAAGGAGGAACAGAACTTAGAAATGTTCACAAAAACTTAGTGGCACTAGGAGTTGGGGCACAGGTAGTAGTCAGAAAGACAGAGGTGGTGGAATAGTTTGCGATGGGTGTTTTGACTTTTGTTACCAACTTCTATTTGAGTACCGGAGTTAAACCACGACAAGCATCATTAGGAAGTTTTGGCCAGTTCTCAGATCTCCGTGGTGCCATATGGAAAACCAGAGCTTTGATTTTGGGCACTTGCCCAGCATTTCTGAAAACTCCAGTTCAAGAAACTCCAGTACAGGTCAGAAACTTCTTTATATAGCTGCAAGTTGTGTTAAGGAGTCTTGGGACATCAGGGAGTGGGTTACTCTGCCTGGGCAGAAAAAGCTGTCCTATGGTTCATGGAACAAGCTAGTGAACTCTCAGCCTCTTCCTGTTCATTGACGAGCAGGAACTCTATGACAGAAAGCTGTATGGCAGTACTTTGGAGTACGCTAATAAAAAGATATGCATGAGGGCAGCAGGAGGGCTGTTCTTAATACCTACATTGTTTGCTCTTGCAGTTTTCGTCCACTGGTTAAATACCTGAGTCACAACTAATGCAAAGCTGGGGTTGGGTTTCCTTGTTGGCTTTTTGTTTGTTTGTTTTTTACAAGCACACCTTATTTTCATATTCTTTTTTTAATATCCAGCTCTGTAAGCTTTTCCTTTTAACACTTGGGCCTCAACTTTTGACAACACTTGGATCACATATTTAATTTGCTTTTTTATCTCATCAGCTTGTTAGCTTTAAACAACTGACACACTCCATCAAAGGAAGAGAAAAAACAAAACAAAACCCTATTAACCTCTGTTACCCATATAAACTAATTAACTCTAACCCCTCCCCAATTATCTCTGGAGAGGGGGAACTACTTTTATTAGTTTCCTGATCTTTTTCCACCCCTCCTCTCCATGGCTGCCTGCTTTGCTCCTGAGGTGCTGACGTGCCCCCATCCGCGGTTGCCCTGGCAGCCCTGAGGGCTCTCCAAGCACCGAGCTACCTTGGGATGCTGAGCCCCACATCCCTGCTCAGCCACGGTGCCCCACGGGGGAAGGGGGAGAGCCTGCTTTTTACTCCAGTTCGTGGTTACACCTGGTTGCTTGGTCCACAGTCAAGGGTGGTGACCCTTAGCTTCTGACCTTGGATTACGTTTCAGGTTTTAAATGGGCTTCCCGTCTGCTGATTAAAGCTTGTTTGTTCGAAGCGAAAGGCTTAAAAAGAGTAATTATAATCCTGCTAATTTATGTGATTCTTCATGCTAAACCATGCCTGCACGCATAGACATCTGTGAGTACACGTGCCTGGGACGGTTTTTGTGCGCGTTTGTTTTAAACCTGCGCCAGCAGCAAGGGAGACAAAGATGATTAACTGGCTGCTGTTGGTCCTCTCTGTGCCATATATATGTCAACGCAAACGACTGTTCCTCCTTTTTCATTAAGAACTAACTAAAGCTGTGAGGTATTTCAGTAAGCTAAGCTCTTGCTGCTGAATTGTTACCCAACAAGTAACCTGATGCATGCAAATGTGGCTACCCTGTCCAGCTACATGTAGCTTTTTGGTCATTTCTTCTATCAAACAGACCCACAAGTACACTTTCTGGATGCACTGTATACCAGAGACAGATACTGTACATGTGGAAGCAAATAACATAGTGTCTACTGATTGTACAAAGGCGAAGGGGCTCTCAGCAAGAGTCCATCAAAGCAGAAGGTAGCAAGTAGGGGAAACTGTTGACGCGTGTGGAAGATTGTCAATAGCAGGGCTGGGGCTGTAACCATCCCGATCAGCATCACACAAAACAAGTGGATCAATTCAGAGCTCAAAGTGAGAAGGAGGTACAGGGCTCCGAACTCATGGCAACCCCACCTCAGTTACATTGTGCCAAGGAAGGTGTCAGATAGTCCTGGAAACCGTGCTCCTCTCTCTGCTGCTGGACAGGGCAGGCAGCTAGATGCAGACTCAACTAAAATTCAGGGCATGATTCGTAGTTACCTAAAAGGGCTTTGGGTTAGGTCCTAACTTGATCCAAAAGTTGACTGAGGAACTTATCAACATGCTTCATGACCTGGGCCAGGGATTTGGATTAGGATTTGGCAAAGCCCCAGGTGAGCCAGTGACCAGACGGGCATCTTCCCAGTAAATGACCATGATGCACCCAGTGGTGAAGGGCACAGATAGGGAGGGCCCAGGCAGCCATGGCCGAAGCACAGGAGCTGGTCAACCTCATCCTGACAGTGTCAATCATAAAAATATCCATTTCTGTAAAATACTCAGCTAGCACACTTTGAGGGGCAACAGATACTACTCCACTTTTTCTCCTGACAAATACCACGGAGAGGAATAGGTATCTGGGCAGGCTTCACAGAGCCCACAAGGATTTGCTTTTGGTTTTGTTGCCCTCCCATTACCTGTTGAGTGGCAGCACTGCAGAAACCTGCCTTGCCTTCCTCTCTGTAGGGATGACTCAGGTGTATTCCATCCCAGGGTGTACGACACTCTAGTATTACCACTTAAGTAGCTAAAAAAATGAGTGAATCTGATGTGCAGCTATTCTAGAAGTGCCCCAGATTACAAAGAGCCTAGCTTTGATGTGCCATCATGACTACAGCAAGTCTCTACCGACTCTGTGTTAGTGAATTTGAGTGCTTTTCTTCTAAGGATGCAATATTTATCCGAAACCTGGTGGTGCCTCCACCCTCCAGCTCACATGAGAGCATCCCTTGGACAAATAACTGCCAGCCCAGCCTCCTCTTTACTTTCTTTCTCTCCTGTCTGTGTTTCCCCTCTCCTGCCCCTGGAACCAGCCTTGTGGTGCTCAGCCCACTGCCAGACAGAGGTGCTGAGGGAGGGAGTTGGGCAGCCAATGAGATGTTGTTACCACACAGGATGACCCCGACTGTTCCCCATGGTTTCTGCTCGCACAAGGCTCAGCAGGCTGGTGGTGCCAGGCTCTGGCCAAAGCAGCCCCTCTCCCATCCCCACAGTGGCCTCTCTCGCAATGCATGGGCTTTCCTAGCTTGTGCCAGCAAGACAAGTGTCCCCGTCTTTTGCTCCTCGCTCTGGCTCCATGCAAGAGTGCAGCAGCCGTGAAATTAAGGCAGCAGATTAGAAATGCTAAAAATTTTCAGTGCTCCCTCCCCATCCTCCTCCTCCTTGGGAAACTGCTTTCAATCACTTTATATACTGAAAACAAACATGAAAGGGAAAAACTCTCCTCTGCCTTCAGTTGTCAGAGCAAAAACTAGAATTCCCTGAGCTCTTTTCAGAAGTGCTAATATTCTCCCCTAGGCCTTCATTATATTGCATACAGATCTGCAGTCCTCTGCACACAGACAGGGCAGGAACAGCAGTAAAAAGTTGGGCCACTTTATTTATTTATTTATCTATTTATCTATTTATTGAAAATAAGACCAGAAAATTGCCAGCACCAGTGAACAGCAGATCAGACAGTGGAATAAAAAGGGAGGCTTTGGTTCCAGTGGTAAGCAAAACTCTGTTCCACACTTGCAGGAGAGATTGTCAATAGGTCCCAGGAATGTTGGTGTGACAGGGGTCCCCTGACCCAGCTCAGGGGGAATACGGCCGATATGTGTCTGGGTCCTTCTCCTCTAGCCTGGCACTTGCACGGCCCAAGGCAACTGAGTTATGTTTCTGTAGGAATCAAGTTCTCCTTCCTTGCTCCCAACAGGGATCTCCAACTTCTGCCTGCTGCGCCTGAGCAAAACGGTGTGCTCCCTGCTCCTTGTGCAAGAAGCACAATACATAAATTTCCTTTCTGTTTGCCCTCCAAGCCATTTTGATTTTATTAATGGCATTTCTGCTTCTAGGCTTAGGAATATTGTTTGTTTGAAACTGCAATTTGTTCTAAGGGAACAAATAGTCTTAAAGTGAGAATTCCAATTGGGAGACATTTGTGGTATTTTTTTTTTTTTTAAATCTGGGCAAACCCCCAAATCAATACTAAATTTCCCATCAAGCAAAAAGGAATTACTTTAGTTTTGATCAAAATCCTGTTCTCCTTTCAACAAGAGTGGAAGTGCTCAGGTTGCATTATCTTGCATTGCACTACTTTAGAAAAATGTTTCTGCTGAAAGGAAAATTATTTCCAACAGGAAAATTAAACCATTTGGTAAGATAAAATTTAGAATGAAATTTTAAAAATTTACTGGAACTTTTCAAATTTATTCTATTGAATGAAATAAAATTTCAATTAAGAAATTTAGGAGAGACTTTCCAGGTTTTAGGAAATTGAGTAATCTCAATTCTGGTAAATCTCAAAATCTCAAATTTGGTAAAATGATACTGGGAAACTTCTGAGAGTTCAGGGCCAGCTTCACCCCACAGTTATGGATCCCATTCTCTTGCTCTTACACTTACAGATGCCATTCTCTTGCTCACCTCCTTTTTCACCTCTTTATAATCTGTAGGAATCCAGTCTAGGCCTAGCTAAAGTATAACCCGAGTTGGGAAACAGTTAAGACGTTCAACGTAAACACTCTTTTCTCCTCAATGAACAGCTTTGACAGCCATGATGAAAACATAAATATACATATGCAATGATTCTAGATAGTAGGTTTGAAACATGTGTTTCTTAACCTTTCACAGCATCTGCAGTTTCACTTGTACTGAGCATCCCACCGAACACCACCGTCCATGTTCTGACACAGTACAAGTTTACATCCATAGAAAAGCGAGCTGTGAATCTCACCTGTGGCCAAAGGGCTTGGAAATCCAACCTCAGACTTGACAGAGCCCCATTTTACCAACTTGTGAAGAAATTTCTGGGCCTACACAAACTGGATGCTCTTGGCTGGGCCTTTACCACTGCAGTTCGTGTGACCTCAGTGGGAAGATGGAGCTTCTACTCCCTGAGCATTCAGATTAATATCACGCTACAACTACTCCTAGTGAAAGAAAATAGAAGTTCAAAGCCGGGCTGAGCTTTACAGCGAGAGCCGAGTGTGCTCTGATAGCACCTCTGGCAGGTGGAGCCCTGGGAGGTGGGCAGAAGGAGACCTGCACCCAGGTCCTGGAGTGCCCGTCTGGGCCAGCCCTCCCTTCCTCAGTGCCTCTGGAAGGGGTTTGAAGAGGGATGCTCATCTGAAGAAACCTTCCTTTGGTAGAGAGATACCCAAAACACAGGGTAATTCAACCCAAACACCAAGCAAGGACCAGGCAATGAATGGGGTGAGCGGCCAGAAGGTGAAATTCCTCACTAATTCTCATCTCCTGTCACCCACTAATGAGCCCCTGTATTTTTTTTTTTTTAGCATATTAAATCATGGGTATTGACTAGTGGCAGGACCGCACTAGCAGTACCCTCACTCCTGGAATAACTCCAGCACAGAAATGACATTTATAAAACACTGCCAGCAGCCATCCACATCAACCCCCTCAATTTTCAGATCACAGTTTACAGCAGATAGAGTTTTTTTGTCTCTCACTTCATTCACACTGCCTAAAGAAGAGAGAGAAAAGAAAAAAAAAAAAGCTCTAAACCATTACTAAAAAAAAACCCCAACCAACCATGAAGCCCCATTCTAGTCCAGTTTCTCAAACACCCTGGGAAGACATTAACTCTACCATACCATTGCAGGCATACTATGGAAATGAAGATTCATTTCGATTTCACTTGCTAGCCCAGTGCATCTTTTGGCTTTCTCCAAAGAGACGTGAGTTAGATGAGTCTAAAATGTCAGTGTGAACACTACAGGACTGGAAACAGAGACAGGAGTACGTGACTTGCCGGCCTGATTTGAGCCAAACTTCACAAAGAAGACACACCGTAAGACTTAACGCCTACGTTCACGGCAAGGCACCTGCACCAGGGCAATAACAGAGTTTTCCAAGCACAGAGCATCTTTCAACTGCTTCTAAGAGCCCTGTAGTTAAAAATTAGATCAACTGCATCAATATGCTATATAAATGCTATGATATCAAACTAGAAGCCTATGTTTAGGATGAATCTTCCACTCCTAAAAGTTGAAAATATTTTTAGTGTTGTGTCCCTTGAATCAGTTAGTTGTGCCAGTGCTGGAAAGCCCTGGTTAATTCTAACTCTCCCTTGATGCCATCCCAAAGGTCTGGCAGTACATGCATGGTTTAGCATGTACTGCCATCAGTTCTTCTGTGGCTACACACATATTAGATAATATTAGGATAAACAAACTACTTCGAAAACTGATATTTTGCATACTGCTTGCTGCTGAGCACCTAATAAGAAAGCCAAGTTTGTTCACTTGCCTCACTGGTGTAATCCTGGGAAAATCAATAACGTAGTCAAGATACAGCCATGCCATTCATATGGAAGCTGTAGTTCAGCTAGAAGTTGAACATGGCATCCTTCAGGCTGTTTTCCAAGGCCAAAGAATTTTTGACCATCATTACAGCACTGAATGCATGCCATGCAACACATGCATACACCCCCGCACACCCCCCTCCCGTTTTTTACTAGAGAGAAAAATCTCTCTGAAGCTGAACAAATAACAAAGCATATTATTTTCTGATCTATGTTATGTACAGAATATTAACCCTTCATCCTCAGAATATATTCAAGACATGGGGAATCAATTAAAACAAATGCTTTTTTTTATGGCTACTCTTTAGGCATGACCACCTACCCAGAGAATTTGCCTCAAATGATCCTAAAATACTGATTATAATTTTCTCGCTCTTCTGTTAGATCAATTCTGACCGACAACAGCTCTCCGCTAGTCTCTTCAGTGTTACATTTGCTCTTGTAGATGAGATACAGCAGAGATAAGGCTCACAAGGAGAAGTAATTTCTTTTCCCAGATGGAGGTGAAGTAGATGGCCTCCTAGGGCAACACACTGCCTGCAGAAGTGAAACAGCCCCGGTTCTTCTACTGACCTTGCTCACGCCAGAGCCCTGGCAAGGCAAGGTGCTTGCTGCTTCAGAAATACAGTGGGCAAACAGGTAAGGGATTTCTACAGAAGGGAGCAGGAAGCATCTGCTCCTACTGGTGTCATTGCTGCTGCCAGCCCTCCAAGCTCCACAGGGGTAGCAGATCTGCTTCTCTCCCCCGTCTCAGCTCTTCACCCAGCTTTGGCCCCCTTTTTGCCACAAGCCTTTACTTTTGAAGCAACAAAAATCATTTTTGCCTGTGCTGCTGAGCAGCTTGAAACAGCGATGTTAATTAGTCCCACAGACCAGAGTTTGAAAAAAGGGACAAGCTTTCAGGCACTCAAGTGCTTGTTATTTGATTAAGCTATTTTCTGCAAGTAGAACATGTTACAAATAACAGAATACTCTTTGAAATGGGCAACAAATCCAATTAACTGACAGGATCTGAAAGGATAGGGTGAGGAAGGGGAGATAAGGTAAAGTAATAAACCGTAAAAACTGAAGAAGAAAGGCACACATAAAATGAGATGGATTTTGGGTGTTTCTCAGCATCAAAGGGGTGACACAGCCAACAGGACTGGTTGCTCTACATGTTATGGCCCGCTCCGTAAAAGTGGGTATCACTACTTGCTATCTGTTTAAGAGGCACCAATGGCAAAGTATGTCTGTCCAGTGCGTTCACAACCAGTCAGTATCCAAATATAGAGAGCTCTACATCACCAAGGGTGGAAGAAGCTGAAGCTGGATCTCAGTCTAATCTCACAGCTCATACAAACCACCTAATGTGCTATCACATCCCTGCTGCAAAATGTGGGTAGCATTGCCGAGGGCGTGCCAATAGGAAGCTTCAAACGCTGTTTTTGCAAGGTCAGCATAGGGTAAACTAGGGTGCAGCATGCACGGGCACCCTTACTGAAACAAAAGCCAACTCACTTGTTTACCACACATAGTACACAGCTTGCTACCAAAACGGAAAGGTCAAAAGCCAAGACATGATTGATATTCTTCAAGGATGACACAAAGGAAAAGAGGCCCTGCTCTTAACCCCAGCACCACAGGCCCAGCAAGAAGGTTTTATTTTCCTGAGGTTGAGGGTAAGATAACTGTGATGCATCCAGCTGGCAAGGCTGTCAGAGAATTTCCCCAAGGCAGAGTCTGAGCCTACAGACTCCACTGGGCAAGATAAACAGATGTACCAAGCACACACTGAGATCTCCATGAGTGTACTAATCACGCTTTACACCATGTCTAGGAACAATCCCACTAAGGTTTATTGCATGGAAGCAATGACCTAGATACTTGCAAGTAGAAGGCAGCAGCGATATTCTGCTAGAGTTACCGGGGCAGGATGCCACAGCCCTGTGAAATCACCAGATGCCAGGTATGATAAATGAGCATGGCTCTTTACTGTTAGGTATAACCTCAGTAAGGGAAGGGAAGAGTAAGGGAAGAAGCACAGTGAAAGGGGACAGGCTCAGGAGAAATACTAAAGAAATCATCTTGGCATATCTTCTCATCCTCTTTATGCCAAAATCTCCTTCACCCTTCAATATCCTTCTTCTCCTCCCCACTGCCAGCCACCAGCAGGGATGAAATAATCAGGTTTAGCAGAGGAACATTATTGGCAAGAACATCTGTTTGGAAGTGTACCTTTCCAGCAATGCTAATTGACTGTTTCTAGGACTGAGTGCTTTTTAAAAGGAATATGTGAATCTGATGCTAAAACTGAAATTAAAATAATTCACCTTTTATCATCTCTTAGCATGACAGCAGATAGGAACACAACAGGGTCAGCAACTGTTTCCATACTGAAAAATTCATGTTTTCTTATGTCTCCTTTGCTTTTTACCTTCCATGTACCTGATAACTCTGCTCAGGGTCTGCTGAAGACAGAAGATTATTCATCTGAAAGTTGCAAACCCTTAATTAATGCTAATAGACACCCAGGAGGATCCCATCATAATTAGTGTGGCTCTGTTAGAGTACTGGGGAAAACAGACTGCTCTACATGTAGGCTGCTGTACCATCAGATTGACAAGCAAACTGCAAAATTACTTATAAGCAGCACAGGGCTGAATCCTGCTCCACTTCCATTTATGTCACTGTAGTGATGCTACCATGATCAGTATGGTGGTGTAAGCCCCATAATTCAGTGATGATTCTGTTTTAGCTGAGATTCTGATTTAGTTAAGACTCCAGGCCCTGAGACGGCAGTTCTTCCTAAAACACCCCAGCCATTCTGATGGGTCTTGAAATAACATACCGACTCTGTCAATATGCTACTGGACCAGAGCAGCGACGCAAAACTAACCCGAGTTGTTCAGAGGCGGTGTTGTACTTTTGCCTGTCATTGATCTGCCTTTCGCTTATTAAAAGCAATGGCGAAACTCATCCTGGTTTCCATAGAACAAAATCAAGCCTACATATGGCATGTGGCTGAAAACCCACAACTAGTTGTCAGTGTCTATCAGTGCTGCACAGTATCTACATGTAGGCAGAAAGAGATAAATTTTATTTTATTCTATGATACAAGCGTTGTATAGAGTAGTAGATCCTCACAACACAATGGGCTACTCCTTCAGTTCTGCTGCCCAGGGCAATAGTCAATCAGCACACAGAAAAGGCCTGCCCAGACATTAGACACCCATGGAGTAAGTTAGATATGCTCGTACCCTGCAGGGAACTCAAAGCACCAGGGAAAAGGCCATTCAGGGTCTCAACAGAGCCAGCACATTCAGAATTAAGAAAGATTAAAACCAGCAATGATAGACAGCTCCAATGGGTATTTTTAAATGGCAGCTTGCCACGCAAACGGTGAAGTGCAGATTTTTATTAACTAACTTCTAGTTAATTTACTGTCCAGTGGGATTCAACAATTAAGAGACTGCTCTTTTCATGTGAGTTAAAATGGCATGGTGGCAAACCTTAGGTAAGCATATTCCCATTGTGTCTTTTAACAGTGTCAAGCAACTTGGGGGGGTGGAGGGGAGAAAATAAAATAAAGCAGACTCTCTAAGTTGTGTCAACCTTTCACATTGGTGCCTAATCCTCCCTAAATGCTGTGGCTGAAATCCTCACTGCCATGGCAGCAAGAGGAGGGCTCTTCACAGACTCCTGGAGCCCAGACTCCACTTGCACTCAGCAATACTTCCACTTTGCTACCCCATCCTTCCTGCTTTTCTTGCTTTCTCCGTCTGCCTCTGTCCACCCCTTTTAGCTCACACATTAGTGCTATCACTTCCAAATTAAAAATTAAAGACACTAAATCAGCACAAACCTCAGAGATAACAACTCGTGTCCAAGCCTCATTGTTCATTCTTATGCCTTGCTTCCATCCCTCTGGGCTCTTACTTCTGTGGTTTCTGTTTCTCCCATGTGGGGGATCATTTACGCCAAAGATGCCAGATTATTATTAGGAATGGTACACTGGCTCTGTTGGGAAGAGCTGAAGAACCTGTAAGCAAGTGCCCAAACGAAGTGCAGGGCTGAGGAGGCAGCTGAGCTTTCCCTGGCCTGTGGGCAGAAGTTCAGCCTCAAAGGAAGAAATGTGGCAGTCGTCTCGTTCGCAGTCCTGCAGCAAAGATCAGCTTCCAGCTAAAACGGTAACTAAGGGAGGATCTCTCTTACCAGCCACAGAAAAACCTCCCATTTTTCCTACCAGAAGAACACAAGCATCAGCATTTGAAGGACTTGAGATCTAGGTTCAGTTCTGTGTCTGGACAGATCCTTCCCTAATTCCTTATGGCAAGGCACAAGGTGCAATTGAAGACTCTGACTTGACTATGTATCGTGTAACAGAAGACACAGAAGGACCTAAGGTAGAGAGGGAAGAGAAAATTTCTAAGAAGTGCTTTGCCAAGCCCAGACAGCAAAGAGAAGCTGAGGCAGTTTGGCTTCTATTATCCACTTTAGAATGAGTCAGTCTTTTCTATAGCATCTCTCTATCTGTACGTATACATAGGATATATGTTACAGAAAAGATATATACACAGTATATATGTATGAAACTATTTACATATTCATTAAAAAAATTAAGACACTCAGCAACCTTACAATAATAAGCAGATCCAAACCTCAAACTTCTAAGTTTTTATTACCAAGAGTGAGGAGGGGTTTTTTTTTAAGAAACGAAAGTCTCCAAGGGTGTGCCTGTCTCATTTTTCTTCCGCTCCAGTTATAGACAATGCACAGCATGTGGTGGCTATCTGACAGTGAGATTCTTCAAGTCCTGTACACCACAGTGGTGAGTCTGAAGGAGCATGATACAAACAGCGTGGCCTCAATTCAGACTTGTTTTACTAATGCTTTGTGTCTATTTTTACAGCCTATTTGAGAATTCTTTGCTCTACAATAGTGACATAGTTTTAATTTATAGCAGTCAGACTCCTAGGAACATTGCTCCCAAGCAACCAGCATTTTGACCTCTGCACTTTTGGATGCCTATAACCTCTTAGAAATTTAAAAAAAAAAAAAAAAAAATCCAACCCACCAAAAAACCACAAAAATCCCAACCCCAAACAAACCAAATCCAAAAGGATGATCATCTGCAGAAGGGAGAACTTAGGCAATCATAGAATCACAGAATGGTTTGGGTTGGAAAGGACCTTAAAGACCATCTAGTGCCAACCCCCCTACCATGGGCAGGGACCCCTTCCACTAGACCAGGTTGCTCAAAACCTCATCCAGCCTGGCCTTGAACACTTCCAGGGATGGGGCATCCACAGCTTCTCTGGGCAACCTGTTCCAGTGCCTCACCACCCTCTCTGGGACGAACTTCTTCCTGATATCCAATCTAAACCTCCCCACTTTCAACTTAAACCTGTTACCCCTTGTCCTGTCACTACAGGCCCTTGTACAAAGTCCCCCCCCAGCTTCCTTGTAGCCCCTTCAGGTACTGGAAGGTGCTCCAAGGTCTCCCCGGAGCCTTCTCTTCTCCAGGCTAACCAAGCCCAACTCTCTCAGCCTGTCCCCATAGCAGAGGTGCTCCAGCCCTCTGAGCATCTTCGCGGCCTCCTCTGGACTCACTCCAACCGGTCTATATCCTTCTGATGTTGAGGGCTCCAGACCTGGACACTTCACTCCAGGTGGGGTCTCATCAGAACAGAAGGGCAGAATCCCCTCCCTCGACCTGCTGGCCACACTTCTCTGGATACAGCCCAGGATACGGTTGGCTTTCTGGGCTGCCAGCGCACACTGCCGGCTCATGTCCAGCTTTTCATCCACCAAATAAATATGGAACACTTCACATATTTGCATGTCATCCTTGTGCAGGGGCCATGCTAATCTTCTCTGTTTCATTCCAATTTTAGTACATGTGCTGCCAAACCAAGCAATGACTAGGACTACTCTCTGCTCATCTCGAAACACGTCAAAAAGAGATGCTGTCCTCTGTGGGTGCATCTACATGACTGTTTTAGATCACATCAAGTCTATAATTCGGAAACAAACCTACCAATCTTCCTTGTGTGACAGATTTTGGATCACATCACAGAGCAGAAGATTTTGAACTGGATGATTTTTTACCTTGAAATTAAATTGGAATGTGCGCCCAAAAAACTCACTCAATGTTCTCCAACCACTAATGGTCATTCAGCTCACTGGTACTGAACAAGAGTTAGTTCACAGTAAAATCGCAAAATGTATATGGTGTGAACCTCAGTCCTCAGCACCATCTGGTCCCCCACTCTTGCAGTGTACTTACTGCTGATAATATAGTGACAGCCTCTGAAACTAGTTTCTGACTTTCCCTAGGGCTTCCTTGGGTAGGACCTGCTGTGCCACTGCTGGGCAGCAACCCGGTGCTCCATCCACAGGTCCGGAGTTCAAACCTGCCAGCATGCAGGATAACTGGGTGACCCCTTTCCTCTACCTTCCCTCATACTCCTGGTGAATCTTGCTCTCAAATCATAGCACTTAAATATGGCTTAATGGAAACAGAGGCTGTGGAGCCTCCATCCTTGGAGATATTCAAAAGCCATCCAGACACAGTCTTGGCAACTGGCTGTAAGGTGGCCCTGCTTGAGCAGGGAGGATTGGACAAGATGACCTCCTGAGATCCGTTCTAAGCTCAAGCGTTATGTGATCCTATGACAACCATTCTTTCCAAATATACCATAACATCTGAAATGTATAGCTCACACACAATCAGCAGAACATGTTGTTATCAGGCTCACTAAGGAAAGGGTTTGAGGGATCCCAGGGCTGGCAGAGTAACCTACCACAACTGTCATGAAAGGATGCTACTAATCCTAGGAGTAACACCAAGCTTGCTCTTCTGCAGCTGAAAACATTTGTCCTTGAGTGGAACATCTCCCAAGACACAGAAATGCTATTTCCATGGAGATGTGGTGCCCATGGTTCTCCCTAGCAGAAAATCAAGTATTGCAGCCACTGGCAAGTGGGGTGACTCCCTGCCTAGCACCGGGCAGAAGCCTCCGCCAGCTCATGCTGCAGCTACTGTGCTGCTCCGGGGGTAAGCCAGGAGGGATGGTCGCACTGACCTTCCCTACTGTCTGTGCTACAGAGAGCATGGCAGGAAGCAGCACTGTAGAAGTATTGGCACAGCAGGGAACTGAGGGGAAAATGCAGATTAATTAGATCACAGACAAAAAAGAATGGTGAGCCCTTTATTCAGGGTCAGCATTTTTGTGGAAGGGAAAACAAAACAAGTTTTGCTTATGGTTCAGAAGAACACAATGTAAAACTTATTTGAGGTTCGAGGCTAAATATTTTCTAAATTCACAATAGCATTTTTACAGAGGTCAAATAATTTTTTTTTAAAGACAAAAAGAAAACACAGGCTTAAACATTGCAGAAAACCCATCATTTTGACTAGTTACAGTAACAAGTGCTGGGCTGGCAATATCCTCCAGCCAACTCTTTTTGTCAACATTCATCATAAAAAGCAGTTCAGATGGCCCCTCTGCAGCTCCACAAAGCCAGGACAGAAGCTGCCTTTTGTGAACTGCATAACCCGTAGGACAGCACGGCTGCCCAAGGAGACTGCCTTATCACTCACACACTGGTATATGGGCATCACAAGACAGAAAGCTTCAAATGGCTCAAAAGCAATGCAGTGAAAATAAAGGTTCTTTAAATATACGGAGAAGCAACAGAAATGGGATCTAAACCATGTGTTATAAATAAAAGAAATACAGAAATAAAGCATATCTTACCATGTGCTTTCACATGATGACTTTTACCATCAACCATAAAGTTTTGCTTAGGTTTATTGCATGTAGTCAAGAAACTTCAGCTGGATTTGCAAGTGTGTCATGATGTAGCCAAGGCCTTCAGAGTGTTTTATTTCCTAATTAAATGGATGCTGGTAGGCTGAGTGCCAGTCTGTGCCATTACACAATTACATTAAAAGGTCTGGATGATGTAGAACTTTCATCACCCATTTGGGATTTTAACAGGCCGTTTTGCTTTCTTTACTAATATCAGCTTATTACAGTCGGTGCTGCCATTAGCATGCAGAGCTGAATTTGCAGCCAGTTCGACACAAGCATGTGCTGTTGTGTATTAATTAGGGAAGTGCCGAGCGGACCATGTGACCCATTTTCCTCAGCTCTGCAATTAGCAGCTTTACGAAAGTGTCTTTTGAGGACCCGAGCACATGTTAATCTTCTGGGGGAAAACAGCAAAGGAAACAATCAGCAAAACATTTCAAACGGGATTTAAGATAATACTGCCTAAAACTGAAAGGTCTCATGTCCATGCAATCGGTTTTAGCATACTGACAAAGTACCACGTCTTTGTTTCTGGAGTAAAAATACCAGTGGAATACATTGCCCTTCATGTTTGCATCTTTCTTTCCACATTGTGGAAGCCACAAAATCTGACCCAGCAGGTCTGCAGGCCTTATTATAATGTGACATCACCCTGGTGGCTATAATTTGAAAGAGAAAACTTGTCATTCCCAGTCAGATATCCACTGCACACACAACATTTGCTTTGTCAATCTTTCAAAGACCTACCGAGAGCCAACTGTGTGAAGTTTTTCCAGAAGAAACTTTTTTTCCCCACTGTGTTTGTACAATATTCAAAATGCCTGTGCTGATCTAAAAGCAGCCCTGAGGAGAAGGACTTGGGGGTACTGGTGGATGAAAAGCTGGACATGAGCCAGCAGTGTGTGCTGGCAGCCCAGAAAGCCAACCGTATCCTGGGCTGTATCCAGAGAAGTGTGGCCAGCAGGTCGAGGGAGGGGATTCTGCCCCTGTACTCTGCTCTGGTGAGACCCCACCTGGAGTGCTGCATCCAGCTGTGGAGCCCTCAGCATCAGAAGGATATAGACCGGTTGGAGTGAGTCCAGAGGAGGGCACGAAGATGCTCCGAGGGCTGGAGCACCTCTGCTATGGGGACAGGCTGAGAGAGTTGGGCTTGTTCAGGCTGGAGAAGAGAAGGCTCCGGGGAGGCCTTATAGCACCTTCCAGTACCTGAAGGGGCTACACGGAAGCTGGGGGGGACTTTTTACAAGGGCAGGTAGTAATAGGACAAGGGGTAACGGGTTTAAATAGAAAGTGGGGAGGTTTAGATTAGATATCAGGAAGAAGTTCTTCATGGAAAGGGTGGTGAGGCACTGGAACAGGTTGCCCAGAGAAGCTGTGGATGCCCCCTCCCTGGACGTGTTCAAGGCCAGGCTGGATGAGGTTTTGAGCAACCTGGTCTAGTGGAAGGTGGCCCTGCCCATGGCAGGGGGGGTGGAACTGGATGGTCTTTAAGGTCCCTTCCAACCGAAACCATTCTGTGATTCTGTGACTGAAGAGATGTGGCCTTCCTTTCCAGTAATGTGCTTATTTCCTGTCTCACGGAAGGGCAGGCTCAGGGAGTTCACAGTCCACTTTCCTCTTGCACTTGGCATCTCCTGTGGCTGGACAGACCTGGCTGATAGGAGATTGCAGGCTCAGGGGCTCCAGCTACACCTAGTCTGACTGGAATTGAACCTACAAACAACTAGATTTCTCCTAACATACTCCTCTATAAAACTGGCTTTTGGGAGTAATTTTCTATCAATGGTGGGGGAAGATGGTGAGGATCAGTTCAGGTAAACATTACAAGTTTGGAGTCTGTCCAAATGAGATCAAACATTTTGAAGTTCCCCTCTTGTTGAAGTCTCTGTCAGCTCCTCAAATTCCTGGCAGTTGCTTAATGCCTTCTGGCATTCTACTCTTCAGCCTCAAGCACACAATATCCTTGCGGGTTTCATGGGAATTGCTTCTTTCTAGCACACTCCAAGGACTACTATCTTTTACCCCAGTGAGAAATACTGTGTGATGAACTTCTCCCTGAGTTCCAGCTGAAATCATTGAGCAATGACTGAACATAAAAACAATGCTCAAATCCAAAAGTTAAATAATCTAGCTCAAGATTTCTGTAACAGTTTGGTGCAAATTAGGTTGGCTTCTGATTTTATAAAGGCTGGCTCAATTCCTAGATTTTGCAGACACCTGTTAGCAGCTATTAGCCACATCTTTGGATCTTACTTCTAATACAATGGCATTATTCCAAAAAAAATTCTCCAGCAGGTAACACAGATGGGCAATCAGCACCTACCAACTAGATCAGTGTGAATACTGTGCACCTTAACAGCTAGAATGAGGATTCACTGTGTTTATCTGACATGATATTCTAGCTGACATATCAATTTAGTTAATCTGACACTCCGCTAACATTTCCTGCACCAGAATGGTTTCCAGCAGGGATACTGAAATGGAAGAAAACTCTGTTCAGATCCAGTTAGCAAATGAATGTCATAGAATGGTTTGGGTTGGAAGGGACCTTTAAAGATCGCCTAGTACAACCCTCTGCCATGGGCGGGGGGATGGGGGGTGTTGCTTAGGCAATGAAGGGGTAACAAAATGTTCCCCAGATTCCTGCAGAAAACTTGCACTTCCCATTGCTTTCCTGCTCTCTGAGGAGCAGCTGCAGTTAGCCCCTACAATCTCAGCCACGAAGGTGGCATGAGCGTGGCCAGAGCTGGAACCAGCGTGCTGCTTCGCAGACCCAGCAGAATTAACCAGAGGACTTGAAGTCCACTATTTTGGGATTACACAGAGCACGGAGCCGCCTTGGTGAACAGTCACACAGTGAAATCTAGGTCCCCTACTGAGAGTATCTTGTTGATGTCTAACAATATGCAGGAACAAGACCACACAAACTGATAGTCCACCTGTGTAAAACACTTCTTCAATCTCACATTGCTTTACAGATGTTCATTAAGCCTCATCCCCCTCCTCTGACGTTGGCTGGATGCCCGTTTTGCAGACGCCCCAGCTGAGGCATCAGTAACTGCTAGCTGGGGAGCAGAGGAAGAACACTGATTCCAAATCACTCCAGTCACTCTGATACTCCTTTCACTACAAAGCCCTTAAACTTGAGCCATAAAGAGGTCAGAAACATAAATTATCAAGTTCATTATTACTTCTAGGCATAGCTCCTAAGGAAAGCAACAGGAAAAAATCCTGACATTCCTTTCTCCCTCCCTACCCTCCCCAGAAGCCACCGGCAACATCCCACTGAAGTTAATGGAGCCAATACTTTTTGCACTATCAGTTATGACTGCCAAAGCTGTGTTGTCATTAGTTAGAGGGGTTTTTTGAGATGTTCAGACATGTGCCTAATAAGAGGAACTTTTACAGATCAATCTGTTCCATACGAAGACATTGATGCTCTACGGTCTCTTACATAGTCCAGGAGTTACTAAAAACCAGATAATGACCAAATAATAAATTATCTAGATCAGGACTATAAAAGCTATGGCTGTGGAGCTGCTCCCATACCAACGCTGCATCATGTGGCTGGCCATGAGGTTATGTTGTTTTTGGGACTACTGGGTAATCCAAGTCCCTTGCTGCGACCAGCCTGAAGCTGATGACATCAGGTCTTTAGCAAAGGTGTGGGATGTCATCTGTCATCTTGCATTTGCTTTGATTGTCTTTAGCGATAACATTCAGGTGTGTCGTCTCCATCCCCCCTGACCCTGCAAATATTCATAGATCCATCCAATGGATATGTCTTCAAGGCAAATTGTTAGTAGCCTGCGTTTCCATAAATGGCAGCAAACATCCTCATAAAGGCACCAAATAAGAAAGACAGACTTTGGATATTCTAAATGTCTCTTGAACCTCAGCAATGAGTGCAGACACACAAGCACTTCTTCAACAGGTTTTATCTGTACTTCTTCTCTGGGTTCTCGTTACCTCTCTCCTCTTAAAGCAGTGTTCCCACTAATAAAATAACTAATAATTCCCATGATCCATTGATGAATTGTTCCACAGGGACTTAAAAAGGCATCTAATGTAGCCTTTTAAATTTATACACAGATAGATTAGTATCACATAATATATATTCTGTAAATTGCAGGGTTTACAACCAGTAACCAGTCTAGGTACCAACCAGTACAGACCTGTTTTGGGCAGCAAGGGTTTTAAGAGAAGGCTTTTTCCCAGGATGAAAAACTCTGCAGTAGTTAGATTTAAATTTTCTGAAGAAATGTACCTGAATACCAAAATGAGCTTGAATTCCCAGCTGGTATCTCAACTCATGCTACCAGAAATAAGACCATCAGTGCAGTAAAGCAAGGACGTGTGCTGGCTGAAGGGCACATTTCCAAGGACGTTAGCAGAGCTGATATTCAGATGGAATGGTTCTTACTCCCATGGAAACCACAACTCTTTTCTTTGAAGCCAGGAAGTTATCACACTGAATGTTCTCCCCAGAAAAAGATTCTTCTAACATCATCTAAGGGCCACCAAAGCCAACAGAAAGATTCTTCTACTGGTCGACTTGTTTTCTTATTTCTCAGATTTTTCAAATATGTATTTATGGAAGACAGTGCTCACAGCTTTGTGGGGACAATTTTCAGTCTGCAACCTATCAGAAAAAAATTTAAAGGAAGTATCTTGATCACCCACCATTCTTTTATTTTAAACAAAAACTTGGCTGTGCATGTGGTTAGAATACTATCCATCCATGGAGGAGGTATGCCTCATTTTGCAGAATAGCTTGTCTCAGTGACCAAAAAAAAAAAAAAAAAATCCAGGATGAAGGCGTTTCCATCAATGCTATTCTGTTTAAAATGGCAAAAATGTTTTGTGGCATTGCTCTTATTCTTTCTCTCTCATCTGGCTGCAAATTTGGACTTCCCAGCAGGCCTTCAAAAGAAAAAGCCAAAACCAGGGAGCAGATGCTCAGACACTGGATGTTAAGAACTCTGCTGAAGTCACTGAAGCTGTGACAATTTACACCAGCTAAAGATCTGCCTTCAGGGCTCAAAATGTAGTCAACTGTTGTCCCTCCATCCCCTTCACCACTCAAACAAAATCTTATACATCTTGTATGGTAATTCACTCCATACTATTGGGAGGAGGAGAGAACAGAAAGGGAGTTCCCTAGATTGAACGTTTGCTATCTGAGGCTTGGATAGAAACCCACAAAACTGCGAGCGATCAGAATGCACCACATGGAAATGATGATGGAAAACCCCAGTGAATAAGCATGCCAGCAAAGCCTGTCTCTAAAGAACATGTTATTGTAGGCTTTCTTTATTTGTTTAAAAAAGGAATTTATGGTGGTTGTATTTTTTTTTAATAAACATTTTCTTAGTTTCCTGCGTTCTGCTTTTTCTCTCCATAAATTTCTCCCCTCCCTCTACAGTCCCACATGTTCAAAAGGGAGACAGCACATTAACAACCAGGCCAAGTACAACTGAAGAAGTACGTGGGCGCAGAGAGCAGGCTATGGGATGAACAGGAGGAGTGCCACGCTTTTTTCCTTGAGGATGGGAGGGAGGGACTCACTCACCTTTCAGAGGTACCGGTCTTTCTCAGCTGTCTTAGACAGTGGACATCTTAGATACTCTTAGACAGCTAAGAAAAAATGAAATTATTTCCACCCAGGTGTCAAAATGGACTCCTTCCATTCTTGTAATTTGACTAATATGATTAATCAGTGGAATGAACTGACTCAGGATAATATTGAAGAAAAGGGATTAACAGGAGTCAAGACAAGATAAGGGAATCCAAATTCTCTGCTGATGTAAAGGAGTGAAATTTATGGTTACTCTCTGTACTGTCATTAGAAGAACATTATATTTCTATAAAGAAAGCTTTGTATTCCAGTTCGTGAGGTACAGAAAATGTGTTGATTGTGCCCAAAATGCCAGCCTAGTAATTTCCAGTCTGGTAGTTTTGACAGTCTTAATGAACAGGCTCAGCAAAAAACAAGGACTGGAATACAGAGATAGCTGTATTAGGTGGACTGACAGGCTCTCTGAGAAAGATTGCGTAGGACCTGTCCTAAATATTCTTATCCATTCTATGCTAGTGCTTCCTCACTTTCTTAAGCATGAAATTCACTTACATATTCTAAAAAAGAAAAAAGCAGGGAGGGGTGAAGAAGAAATTGCCATTTTTAGTGTACAAGCGTATTTACATAATCAGGGCAAAAGCCTGCATTTTAAAAATGCCCTAAATACATATTTACATGAGAGAATGCAGTGATTCCAAAGAGGCTGATAATATGCATTTTAAGTATAGCTAACTACGTATTTACACAACCAAGACAATAATCCCCATTAAGGATTTTTTTTTTCACACTGCCACATTATAAAACTGAACAGTTATTAATCTATACAACTCCACATTAACTCCTAGATAGTGCATGTCCTCAGGGCATTGCAGTACAAGCAAGTGTATGCTGAAACCTAGAAACTTCCTCATGAGGAAAGGAAAGGTTTCCTGTTCTCTATCTCTCTGGATTTTGCTCAATTATCAGTCATCTTTCAAGAGATCTCCTGGAACCACAGTTTCTCTGCTGCAAGCAGCATCCTGCTCGAGTCACTGCTGAGCTGCACCAAGGATGGGAGCAAACACTTCTTAAAATTTCCAATTCAGAACGCTATTTCTGAATGAATTGTGCATGTCTGCTTGCCATGGTCATTCCTGAGCACAAGAGGGAATCCCCTTTTCTCTCCTGGCAAGAAAACTCTATCTCCTCACAGGCTATGACAGCACGTGGGAATGTAGTGCTTTGGGTGTGACAAGGCAGGGGGAGACATGGAGAGAGGCAGAACAAGAAAGGGTCTGTGCTGTCACCACCACCAACTTCCCGCAAAACATTCAATGTAGTGAATAGATTAATAATTTTAAAGGGAAGCTTGCTTTCTCTCCTCCATACTCTGTAAATTTTGCCTATCAGAAAAACCCATCTCATTAACAAGTTGAACAGTATTTTTATATTTTTTGCCCTTCCTTTCTCCCAGCCTCAATTCCAGTGACACAGGTATCAATGAGTTTCAGGAAGTCAGAGACACTAGATTTTGTTTTCTTATGATGAATCGCCATCTATCAGCAACAGAACTATTTCAGTGTTTCTGTGGGCACAACACTTTTTTAAAAAATAGACTACAAATAATAAATTATGAAACATTTTAAAAATTAATGCATGCTCCACTTTAAGCAGCTGTCAAATTCATCTGCTCCTCCTCCCCACAGGAAAACATCTCTTCCCCAAAATATCAAAACCTTGAAGACAGTCAAATACAGAGCTTTGGCTGGTGTGGAAGGACAAACATCCATCATCAAAAGTACTGGCTGCCTTACAACTTTCCTTCATTACCCCACTTCCCCACAACATCCAGCCCTACCCCAGCAGGAGCATACCCAAACTCCATCCGAAACTGCACCCAGCCACACACCTGCTATCTGGTACATGTGTTTCATCCTCTCTTACCTGCTGACAAAGGGGAAAGCAGTGTACGCAGCCAAGCATTTTGGTAGGGTTTGGTTTTGGGGGGATTATTCACATTTTCAGATTTCCGGTCTCTACACAAAGACAAGCATCCCAGGGAAGCCCTTACATTAGATCGCACATGAGCAGAGCATGGATGGGCAGGTGGAGAAGTCACTGGAATGTAGGAATCAGCCCAGACTAGCAGTGACACTGTTCTTGGGAACAGTCAACCGACCTTGTAACAGTCACATCCATGATATTTTTACAGCACCTTTGTTTGCTGGTTGAACTTTCTTAAGCCTTTATTTTGCATTAACTGATTTTTGCTGCTGTTGTTCTCACGCTCCTCGTAATACGTAATGTTCTCACCTCACTGGCAAGCTTCTGGAAGATTTCCTTCCCTGACACGTGTCCATCTTGTTCTTGTTCCCTTTACACTCCTTTGCATATTCTGCTATCATACCAGGTCCAGCTCAGCGAGCCCCATCTCCACTGATACCAGCCTTAATCAGCTGAGAATCCAGTAACAAAAAAAGATCAAACACGGGAGGAAGCATCATTTCAAGGGTATTGCGTCTTCAGCATCCCCAGCCACTGCCAGGGTATAGGAGGACGCCGGAGACGCAAAACAAACTTACATCCCCTACCTAAGAGCAGCATCACACTATAATAAATAGCATCACAGGCCACTGGACCATGAAGAAGAGAACACTGCTGAAAGATTTGAAAGGGTTTTACCTCCTTCTCAAAAGAAGTATGAAAAAACAAGGGGTCTGGCTCTCAGCATAATCTATGCTGCCTGGTAGGCAAACAATTTTAAAAACAGGTGTGGTAATTTCTTACTCAAATTAAGCAAACTATAGTACTCACACACACAAACACACACATGCACACTTGCCCCTTGAGGAAAGCTCCAAGCTGTGGCTATCCCTCATCATTGCTTGCAGACAGGAAAGCTGTTGGGTACCGTTCCTACAAATATTTTTCTGCCACAGACCCACTGGTCCGAGCGCAACCAAAAAATGGACATTGGAGCGGAGACATCACAGAAAATAGCAAGCCTCAGCATGGTCTTCAAGGGAAAAGATCTGTCAAGAAGAAAGTTAGGCAGCGAACACAAGGGGATTGAGACAGCAGTTGTGCTTTCAACGACATACGTTTCTTGGGCCATAAAGCTGACACTGGGATTGCACACTTGCATTCCAACCCGACACATTTATTGGAGAAGTAGAAAGCTAATGTTGGCCTATTAACAACTGCTGTCCACTGTAAATCACCACAAGACCTCCCTTGAAGCATACTGCCTCCCATTTATCCCACAGGCATCAAGGAACTCTTTACCCTCTTCAACTCATTGTTTGGCCATTAAATCAAAGCATTGATTTTCAGGGTGACAGCTGGCTCACAAAAACCAAAGGGGAAGACAGATCACTCCAATATGAGGTTCAAAATGTGGTTGGGAGCAAATGTATGACTTGGTCCCAACTTGCCATGCATTTGTTGCAAAGATTTGCCTTCATTTTATTTCCCTTTCTAGGAAAATCAGTGCTCCTAAGGTGCACGGGTGCTCTGGGAGTGAAAGAAAAGAAACCAGCAGGATACACGCACAGATGTGCTACTGTTAGAAATGAATGGAGGTGAAGAGTGTAGCATCAGTTTCCTATGAGTTGCTGGGATACAATTTTTCCTGCAGAGTTAATATAGGACTAGAATGGCAGAATTTAATGCTATAATTACAATTTTCATAAATCTGTCTTACGCTGAAAAATTACAAAAGTGGTATTATTTTTCTAACTAAAAAGCATCCTTTATGATTCCTGTATTATTCGGGAGAGGATGAACTGATAAACAATTGTCATGGGAAACAGAAAGAAACGAGCAGAGATGAGACATTTCTATGCACCCTCTCATCATCTGGACTCCAAGGACGTGCTCAGAAGCCTTCCCTGATAAACTCACTCCCTCTGCGATCAGCGTCCCCTTCTCTTAGTGACAAGGAGCAAAGGTGCCCCACTTGGTCACATGGTAGGAAAGAGCAATAAGCAGAAAGGCAGCAGTGAAACTTCTGAGGGAGAACGCAGCGCCCACACTTTGTACCACAGCAGAGGTCCCGTGGCGGGGCCCCCCCCCGCTCCGTCAGTCTGAGGCGGCCCAGCTTCGTCTGGGAAAGGAGCTGCGTTCCACTCAGTGCCGAGCAGGTGGAAAACACCATTCCGCAAACACCGTGTGGGTGTGAGCCATCACACCCTCGCCCACGTGGGAGAGGGAAAAGACCTACGGCGTCACCTTAGCTGACACAGGAACAAGAAGACGACAAGAGCTGTGGTGCTCGTGGCGGGTCTGAGGGATGGAGTCAGGGACGTGTTCAGCCTCCATCCAAGCCGCAGTGCTGGGGCTGGGCTGAGAGAGATGGGGCCGGGGTATCTGCAGACGTGGCCCTGATTTATGCACAGAATGCAAACATAAACCAGATATTTTTGTGTTCTGTTATTACTGTTAACCACAAAACCAGAAAGGTTCTGCGCAGCCAGTAAAGATAGCAGTGTGAAACCCAGGAGGTCCAAGCCACTACAGGAGGAATGTTTCAGGCTTACTGTGTTTCCAAGGAACCCGAAGATCCCTGTGTGCATAGTTTATGGGCCTGGCCGAAGGGGGCTTGGACAGACGTCAAGGGAAATCTGCAGCTATCTCTGTCTCCTCTGCCAGGAGTTTAATGGTGCCGTGCAGCAAAGAGCTGCTGTCAATTGACAGAGGGGTGGAAAAACAGATCAGATGCATGCCGGCCTCCAGGAAAATGCGCTGCAATCCAGGAGAGTCTCCCATTGTTTTGGTAAAGCAATCCTCCTTTTCAAAACCAAATTCGAATCTCATTTATCCAAGGTGGACAGGCAACGACCCAGGGTCCCTGACCCGTCACACCGCAGTGCTACCATGCCTCGAAAAGAGTTTCCTGTAAAACCCAGACCTTCTCACAGAACCAGTTTAAAAGAAAACAAGGAAGAAGGATGTTTCTACCCATTGAACTGATTTAGAAAACTGAGAACTTAAAAGGAACCAGTTGATGCAGTTGTCTTCTGCTGTGTCAGCAACACTGGCCTCATAACAAACCCTTTTATTTCAATGGACCCCGTAAGTCTGAAACGGAACGTGATGCTTACCTGTGCTACCACTGACCATGTTAGGCCTTGCTTGCCTCATACCTTTCCCAAGGCAGCAATTTCCAACTTCTCTTAATCAAGAGAGTATCGTGTTGCACTCCCAAGAAAGTACTTGTGGAAAGGGGAGAAGAAATTAAGAGACTTGGCGACAGCTGGCCAGAGCCAGGGCAGACCCCTATTTCCCTGCTCACACTCAGGGCCCTGCTTACTTTTTTTAAGGACAATCTGATGCGATGCACACTTGGCATTGTTTTTTAAGACTAACACTTCCATGTGGCATTGAATCTATTTATCTGAAGAATTAATTACAAGTTTAGGAGCACACGGAAACAGCACAGTTCATCAGAAACTGCATTACCAAGGAAAGGAAAAAAAAATTCAAACAATCTTAGCAAATGAAAAACAAAATGTGAGCAGGAAAGAAGCCTGTGTTTTTGAGATACTAAAAAGGGTAAAAAGCAAAGATTAAAAAAAATAGTTATAAATAATTTTCCTATTATTCATGCAATATAGCTGGATAAAATGTTGTTTAAAAATGTCTTTTAAATGACTTACAATGTGTACAGCTAAAAGTTTTATTTTTATCTTTCCAGTTTTAGATAAAAGTTGTTTTGTTGATCAGAACAATTATGCTTATAATGGGGAATAAAAGGAATTGGTTACCTACAGATATACAAACCAGCAATACTGGAAGTACAGTCACTACACGGCATTCTGCTACTTAAATTGGTTTCATGTGTGAATTTTATTTCTTCACAAAATGTATATACTTTTTTTATTAGAGGCTTTGCATTGCCCTATGCAGTTAATACTTACTTTTATAAGTAGGAAAGCTTTCTGGTTTAGGGAGAAAAAAAAATAGTCTACAAAAAGTAAAACAGAGGCTACAATTCACAGCTAACCCCCACACCCCAAAAAAGTAATATAAAAACTCAGGTTAAAGGCTGACTCTGCTGATGCTACCAATGGGAAATACGTTGCATGCAATGATTTGTGCTATGTTCATCTCACGATCTGTCCTATGTTGAAAACCCACCACTATCAGCCCTTGCCAGAAGCAGGGAAGCAGATCACACACGCTGCTCACTGTCACAGTTCTTATATCCCTAGAAGATTTTATTCCACTGGTACAATACTGGAAACTTCTTACACAGTGTCTAACCAGAAGGACTGCATTTTAATTATCCCTCAGAAGGCTGGCTGGAAGTTGGGTGTCTCAGTAGTTTTGCTTGCTTTCTTAACATTGCCTTATTGCTTAAGGCTGTACAGATCCCTTTGCAATAACTGAAAGCATCTAAACTATGGAAACATTATCTCTTGGAAAAGTAAAAACAAATCAAGATTTGGGTTCAGGATGGATTAGCAGACTGAATTCTTATTCATAGTCTTCACATTCTTGATGAGGCTTCAGTTTATTGAATTCCCTGACAATTTTTGTTGCTCTTTGATTAGTAAAACTCACTCTAGGTTTCTAGGGAATTGCTGAAGCACATGTTCTTGCAGTATCCATGCTCAGCAGTGTTACAGCATGTGGAGAAGAAACAATGAATGAGTACGAAGAAAGAGAGGGGCAGTACAGAACCACTAAGTCTTCCCTGGCATCTGAATGGAAGTGACCTCTCACAAGGAGACTGGTAAAGAACTGATCACAGAGACTTGTTCTGATTTCTACATCAAACAAGAGTCTCCATTGCTCCCCAAGTAGCAAGGATGTAGCAGAAGAAATGAAAAGGTAGTGAGGTGGAACCATTGCCCAAGCTTTATCTTGGCTTTCACGGAGCTTGAGCTGCAGAAGCACTTTCTCTTTCTATACCAAATAAGTTTCCAAAATGAAAATAAGACTTTCCAATAAGTCTTGATAACTCATAGGCTTGAGCAATTCTGGCCTGGTAGGACTCTGAGGAGAACTGCAAGCAGTGTGTGGCAACCAAGATCAGACTTAGCCATGGCAATCATAGGGGCACGTCAAAAGTCTCAGATTCTTCACTTGGTGAGAATATAACCTTCATTTTGCAAAAAAATTGATTCCTATTCCCTCCAATTCACAGAGACAAAGATTAGGTGTCTGCCTCCACCTGTAGGAAGCTTGCAAGAAATTGTTTCACAAGGTGTAAGCAGTCCCTGTCCATCTTAACCTCGACCACAGCTAATGTGAGGGGATAGCAAAGGAGCTGGGCCGTAAGGGTGCCACGTGAGATACATGGAGAGTTCCCAATGCCTTAATTAATCCGTGATTTGTGGCAGCAATTTAAATGTGGCTTCTCCAGCTCAGCTTACAATGTTTAGGCATGAATACGAGGGGGCAGTGTGTACTACCATAGCCGATCCTGTAACACTAATAAATTAGAAGACTTAAGATTCTGGGCTATCAGTTTGGTAATTTGTATTAACACTACATTCACTTCAAAATTAATTTGAAAACAAACAGCCCAGGTAACGCTAACTTTGGTATGTTACAACTCATTAGAGAAGACTGAGAAAGCAAAACTGCACCGGGCACAGTTGGAGGTCCCACAGGATACCAAAACAGGATCCCACGGTGCCTTTTAAAGCAAATTGTTAAATCAGGACTATACATGTCACTACAGAGCTGTCAGATGATACGGTTCCCAGGTTTCAACATTCTCTCTTTTGCACACTAGTTCGTACACAAATACTCCCACAGATTCAACAGAGCTCCTGCATACACCTCTGCCAATCCCTTGACTGCATATGTATGACTTCCACTAAAACTGGCATGAGTTCAGTGAGACAAATAATGTATTTCTCTGTGCCTTAGCGCATGTGGCAGTGCTTTCTACCATTGCCATTTGTTGTTTATGAAAAATTCAGTTTATGTGAAACAAGTAGGAATATTGAAAAATGAAAGGGGAGAGAACATCAGGAACAAATATATTTGTTCACAGCCCTTTGGAAAAGTAGCATTTAGAATAAAGAACAACAACACTCTCCATTCTGAACTCAAATGAGTTCATCACTCATCTAAAATGCCAGTGTATAATTAAATAATAATATAATTAACAAAATTATCATAGGCTTACACTAGAAAATTACTTAAACACGACCACAAAATACAGAAGGGTGGGGAATTATAGAATCACGGAATGGTTTGGGTTGGAAGGGACCTTAAAGTTCCAACCCCCCTGCCATGGGCAGGGACACCTTCCACTAGACCAGGTTGCTCAAAGCCTCATCCAGCCTGGCCTTGAACACTTCCAGGGATGGGGCATCCACAGCTTCTCCGGGCAACCTGTTAAGGGAAGGGCTGCGGTGCAGGCAAGCCAGGCTCCTCAGATGCAATACCCTCCCATTCACCAACTTCAAGGCCCTGATTTCTCTCCTGGACTCTCTAACAGGTTTTGCCTGAAATTCACTGTGCAAGATCAGAAAAATTTCCAACACCTGCATTTCTGCCAAAGAGGGAAACTCATCAACAAATTCAGGCTACTGTTTGACATACTGTGTCTTTGGTTCAGCACAAGGCATTGCTGTTATTTTTTAAAGCAAGAGTCATCCAAGGTATTTTTAGCCTCCTGGAAGGATGCAAAATGCCTTTCACTGCATTAGGTTGGAGGAAGGCTTGTCTTGGTCATGAAATGCTGCATGAGAATACCTGTGACCTGAGCTGAGTCCCTTTGTCTCCCATCTTACAGGGACCACTGTTAAACAACAAGGCAATCAGAACTTTCTCCCAGTCTTAGAATGAATGTCATTTTATACTTTGGGAAAAAAATTAAGTAATTATGGCATGCATGCTCCAAAAGACACTGCCATGTGAGGCCCTGTCATGATGTAAAAATATAAAATAATTTTAAAACTTTGACATCTTCCTCTTAAAGGACAAATGTCCAAATGGGTAAAACAGTGCTCTAAATACTGTGGGGAGCAGCACAACAAAAGAGAGGGAGGTGAGGAAAATTACTCCTTTACCCTGACCGTCTCTTGCCAAAACTTAGTCTCAATCCCACACTCATGGGAATGGGCTCCGTCAAGGTGGGAGCAGCAGGGAGTGGGATGAAACGGAGTGAAGGAACCATGCAATGGGACAACAGCAGCAGGCAGGAACTCAGGCAATAGACAGGAAAAACAGACCCAGCACACTCTAGACAATCACTGGTTCTTGTTCTTACAACAGCTTCCTGAGGGGGTGAGATAATCTAGTACTTATCATCCTTGAAGAAGGTTTCAGGCTGATCGGTGGTTAAATGAAACTGTTGGAAATGGCACAGAGCCCAAACTAAGAGCATGGGGAGACATCCCTTGAAGAGGTCTGCTCCGGATTTGTGCAGCCTAGCTGTCACGGCACTAGATAAGGAAACCCAAGAATGCTGCTTCTCTGACCACAGAGAATGTAGCTTTCGTTTCTCAGTGGTGCTCCAGTAACAATTCTTCATCCTCACTCAGGTTTGAATCTCCATTTTTTCCACGTAATCTCCAGCTCCCCAGAGAATCTTGTCTTTTCAAATCCCTCCCTTTTTCATAAGGATTCTTTCTCCCTTGCTGTGGTTTTGATGGCATTCAAATCCAGACACACAGCATGGTGGTTTGAAAGGTTACTTTCCTGTTTGACTGATCATTCTTGATCCATCACCCTCCCAGTGCTGCCCAGTGCAATAACAATAACATTTCTCAAAAGTGGGAAAACAGAACACAAAGCAAACCACAGATGTGTCTATCTGTAGATCTACTATATATAATGTAGATCTATTAAATACAGCGCAAAATAACTACAGGTATCATGTGCTCCCAAACATAAATCCAGTGTGAACATAAAATACACACCCACATACTCCCCTTCTTTCTTCTGTGTGGCCATATTGAATAGACTGAAGCTGGGCAAGGGAAGAAGCTTTGCTCCTTTCCCTCCGTGCAGCTTCCACTAAAGTCCCCCAGCAGAGCCGCCATGGCTAAAGCAATGGGGGTTAGCTGGGGCTGTTCAGAACCTCATTGCCACACTCCAGATCCCACCAAAATACACAGCCCTGCTGCAGAGGGCACCTGCAGTCTCTAAAAGAAATGACAGCCACTGACATCTACCACCACCCTGCACATCTGAAGAAAGATTCAGCCACTGACCGAAGGCCCAGTTTGGTGAACTGGGGTTTTACGTTTGAAATCATCTGACCGTATGTTAGTCATCTACCTGATGGGCTGAGGTGAGAAACATAATCCCGTTGGTCCCTCCTGCAGCTGAGCTTGAGGCACTTCAGAAAGCAGCTCGGGTCTTGAGCCAAGGGTGACTGTCCTGTTCACTTGGGATCTTTTCCAGGGATGGGGCATCCCAGGTCAGGTGGGAGGCATCCAGGTCTTAATGAACAAGTCTCTTCGTCTAGCAGTATCTTCTGAAGCTGAAAAGTCTGAGAAATCCCAGATGTGGAAATTGCAACACTGCACCCACGTAACATGAATATCCAGGGTGGAACAAGGCTAAATCTCTGACCCTTTTGTTCCTTGGTTTATTCTTCTTGGCTGTCGTCTACTTTTCTTGGAAAATTCCTCCATCTCTCAGTTGGCAGATCAGTTCTACACTTGTCACACATGTGCTGCTTTAGGAGATGAATAACTTAATTTTCCCCCTAAAAGCAGTAAAGTGCTATAGAATTAACATCTCTGACTTTCTAAAGCAGTAAAAAGTCTCTTACTCAACCTGTTTAATAGGTTAAGTGATCATTTTGTATTAAAAAAATAATCAAATATGCTTTGCTTCCCAATCTCCCTCTCTTTAAATCTGATGTTTTAACAGTTCCAGGATCAAGGAAGTGGTTATTTTTGGCATAATATTTAGAAAGACAATCTTGCAATAGTATTCTCTACCAAGGAAGTGCTCAAATGAACAGAGCTTATAAATGATTAATATAACAGCAGTGAGATAACCCTGACAAGTACATCTGGTGTTTGTTAACTGAAGATTATGTCTTTCAAAGTTTTAATTGGGCCATGTTAATTGGATGCTTTTCACTAGTAGACATATTTCATATCACAAAGTTAAGCCAGGTTTTCTTCAGCAAAACTGTAAACATGCAATTAATCACAGAAAAACATGGACCCCTTCTTACACTTGGAACACATGAACCCCGAAAGCCACTTTCATGGGGTGTTACTTGCTAAAATCAAGTGGACTCATATGGCTGAGGTCTTGTATGATGTTCTGAAAACCGAGTGACATCTCCATAATTACCATGAGCCTGCACAGCACTGGTAAACCTGTCAAGAGCCCTTCTTGGTACAAATACCCTGCACACTTTCTGCTTGGCAGCTGGGTTAGTTATTGGCACAGGGACTGCGGGAAGTGACTTGGTCAGTGCCAGTCCCATCCACCCTGGAAATAATGGGCAAATGGGACAGCTTCCCATCTACTATGATAGATTCTCATGGGTTTGAGTTTCAGCTTATCATTCCTTTCAGCTTATCCTTCCTTCCTTCCTCCCTCCTTCCCTCTCTCCCTCTTTTAATATTTTCCTTTTTCTTCTTTTCTTTCCTTTTTTCCCATTTCTCTCTCTTCCTTCCTTCCTCCCTCTCTTTCTTTCTCTCTCTCTCTTCTCTTTCTCTTTCCTAAATTAGCTAAAACTATTGTGTAAAAGACACATACATAGGCCATTACAGCAGAACCCCTCACTGACCCTTACCTATGAAGGCTTTCCAGAGCTCTATACAAGTTCTTTTCACAATGAGGGACACAGTGTTGTGAAAGAAGATGAGAAACCACGAGAACAATGTTACTTATGGGAACAACTTCTGCTTTTGTTTTAGAATAAGAAGAGGTTTTAATCTATAACTATGATGTGGAACTACATAAAATATACGTTTGTCATACTAAGGTACACACGCACACTCAGCATAGACCAGAGCACTGTCATTTTCTGGTACACTGAAATTATGATTGTACACAAGCACCCAGTGCATTGTGTAGCTATGATAATGCTTTTACATGAGTGGCTACATAGCTATATGAAGAATAGCCATATAATGTCTGTTCTCGTTAGGTGGTGGCTGTAAAGATCATTTGCACTGAATTAAGTCGTTCCTGTTACGGATTCATGCCAGCAGGAGTTATGATTGATTAAAAGTAGTTCCAGCCATGATCTCCTTGAAGGTGTGTCAGAGGTCTGCAGCTGAGTGCCCATGTAAATCAGAGTACTACAATTTGCCTTTCATTAGCCATCAGGTTTTGGTTTGAAATGCCCCCGAGGAAACTATGACCTACTCCATGATCTGTGGAAAACACACTTTACTCCCATAGGCCCAGTTCAGGGCAGTGTTCAGAACAAGCCTGGTTTTAAGTTAGTGGATACACTGACTTGCCTCAGGAGAACTACTCATGAACATAAAGACATGCTCCTACTCATGAACATAAAGCCATGCTCCTGCACGTACTTGCTGAACCCAGAGCTAAAAGTGGATCAGCCTGAGAAACAAAACAGATACTCCATGATTACTTTTGGACATCCAAAGGCTTTTTTTACATTTTAACATGGGCAAAAACATAAATGACAAACATTTTCAGGGGACTAAAATTCAGAATTTCTTCATTCTTGATATACAACAAGTCTTTCAGATTTCCAGCAACAGCCAAGCTAACTGCTTGAGCGCTAAGAACCCTGTGGAGTCACAGCTCTCCATCAGTACCACAGTGGAAACCACATTAGGACCATGGACACAGGACTGCTAGACCATGAACTGGGTGGGGGACCCAAACTAAGCAGGAATCCTCAGAGCCCTTGGAGACCTAGGTGAAGGGTTGGGTCTGACAGAAAGGCTCCCTCCCCAGTGACAATGAGGATACCAGAGGAACCAGCTGGCTTGGGAGTGTGGAAATGATGTCCATTTCCTTGTGGCAGAGTATGCAGTGGGGATTTCCTGGAGCTAAAGACCCCAAAAGCCCTTGCACTCCCCACTCTGATGCCATCTTTCAGGCACATTTCTCAGTTGCTGGGCAGGTAAGCTGGCAATATGTCTGCAGAGTTTGGGGGAAAGGTGGTGTTTGAGAGAAAATCAGCTGAAAAGGAGCATGTTTCCATATGATGCTTTACATCTGAAAAAATCAGCATATTCTAAGATAAAAATATTATTTTGGAAAACTTCCGTCACCTCTACTTAAATGGTAATCAGCTGGCACAGTCTTTGCTTTCAGCCTTACAGAACTGGATCACCGTTTGCTTGTTGCAGAAACTCCTAATTGGAGTAATTTCTACAGCAGATCTTTTTCTCCGAGCAAGCTTTGTTTGGCCATGGAAAGTGATACAGCATTTATCTCTACCATGGTGCATGCTATGTCAGATCAGAAATATGATAAAAGGAAAATACTCCCATAACATAAAATACTTTCTCTTGAAAACAAAAATTTGTGGGATAGTTGAGTTACATGAGGTATCCTACAGCTATCAAAGAACTGAGTGGCAGCAGCCCCGAGACACCACTCGACTGCCTAAGACCTTCCTTCTTACCCATTAAGTTTTGCATGAAGACCTCACCCTACCAGGTTGTAGCGATTAAGAAATACCACTGGAAAGAAACCTGTCATCCAAATTTTAATAGGGTTTCAGCCACTTCAAAGCTGTTGGTTTCTACCAGTTTTAATCCTTTTCAGGCAATAGCTGTCTCCCCGCCAAAGTCAAGTCAATTAGTTAAGAAGTCATTAGAAAAGCCCTCAGATATGAAAGCCATGCCTTGAAGTCCAGCTCTTTCGGGGCCTCTCTCAAGAGACAGGGCTGCTGCTTTGGCACAGTTTCAGCCCCCTGGTCTACCTGAAACACAAATACAACTCCTGACTCATCTGCTTTGTCTGACTGCATCCTGAACCATGGGAAGAGGCTTTCTCCCAGAAAGCAGATGAGCAAGTACTAGCAGAGCAGCAGCCCCTGCTTTCCATGCTGGCGACTGAATAACGAACCAGTCGCTTCAGCAGACATTCTGCGATACAGTCGTGCCAAATTTTTAACGTCTTCAGGGGTGCTGCTGTGCACCAGCCTTGCGCAAAAGCCTTGGTGATCAGTGGGAAGTTCAGCCCTAGTCAATTCTCCACGCCGTGAGTCAGCCCTCACCCCAGGGCCCAACGATGTGTACTAGATCATGACTGCTCTCAATGTGGGGTCCAGCAATTTCCCTGCCAAGAGAAATATTTGGCTTCTTTCTGACTGGAGCCCTGAATGCAAACTCTTATACCTACAGCGTGGGTGAAGAGCGGAGCCATACCCCAGGGCAAAGCAGGGAGTGAACCAACCTGACAGCACAGAAACACCCAGTGAAATTTATTTTCATTTCTGGCCCATCTTCTCCAGTTAGCTTATCGTGTGTTGCCATACAAGCTGTAACTCATGCCAAGTCTCAGAATTCTCGCACTTCTAGGCTTGCTCTGAACACAGTCAAGCATCCTGATGGCAGCAACGCCTGTCCCAGGGGTACTACCACGTGCACCGTGCTCCCTGGATATCCCACGGCCACAACATGCCAGCCCTAGCTGCACCGAGGAGAGCTGGCACCCACGCTGCTGCCACGCTCACAGCTGCCAAACAGAAGGGGACCCCTTCCTCCATGGTGGTGAAACGTGGCATTTGCTACTGACAAGTCCCATCCTCTCACCAAGCCGCACCTCGGCGAAGAGCACAGGGGGTTGCAAAGTAAATCCTGCCTGCAGCATGCAGCCCTACGTGATGCAGAGAGGGTGCACTGGAAGCTGTCTACCAGGTCCTTTCACTAAAGCCCATTTGCATCCTAAGGCAGGCTGTCAGCACACTTGGCACTGCAAAACAGAAACTGGCAGGGACCAAAGGCAAGAAGCATGCGCTTGCTGCAAGTACTTCCTCACACGTCCCCGCATTCTCCATTGCACCAAACAATTATATCGAGCAACCAAAAATTGCTCAAATTACACATATTTACCCGTACAGTAAGTCAGAATGGGAGTTGATTCACTCATCACTCCAAAGAAACTGGATGGAGTGACTAATGTGGAAATTATCATCATTTTCCCTGCCCTTAATTTTGAAACCAAATTTAAAAACATACAATCTGATGGTGGCAAAAGATGGGTTGTAAATATTTTGATATGGCAGCACGAAAAAGGAGGCTGAGTGTTAAGCAAGAAGCAGGAAGGGATGCTCTTACTGTACTTGCAGTTGTCACACGAACTGTATAGCATCAGAAAGATATTGTCAAAACAGAAGAAATTTGGTAAATAGCAAAATGAGCCAGGGCTAGAAGCAGGCTTAAGTGAAAAGACCGGGAGAGCTACCATTTCTGCTGCAGAAATGGTGAAAAAATAAACTTTCAAATTGCTGTAAAGTGTGAGCAAAAAATCGGCTGCACCACAAGGAGCAGACACCAAATCGGCTCTCTGCAGCCTCACCTTGCCATTTGGGCCAGGCAAGAGACAATGGAGACAAACAAAACACCGAGGAGAAACGGATTCAGTACAAATAACCTGCCACCAGGCCGTGGCGTGGGTGAGGGTCCCTTGCCCAAGGGCATGCAGCCCTCGGCTCTGGCTCTGCGCTGCATGCCTGCCCTGTGGACAGCAGGGATGGCTGCTGGAGAACATCCCTGGGACATAGTTGTCCCTGATCTTCTAGGAGATATTTTGGCTCCCCTCCCTTGCCTCGTGCTGTGACAGCAATGCAGAGGGGGTGGCTCTGGAGGGAAGTGGGAACCTCCCGGGCAGGGGTGGGCAGAAGGACACAGGGGCAACTGGTCACTGAGGTTGCTATGCAGCACCTTTGGGCAAGAAATACACTTTGCAGAGAGGAGCAGCCACGGGGAACGGAGAGGAGGCAGAAAGGTCAAAGCTTGCTCCTGCTTTCTGTCACTGCCTGCACAACAAGGATCCATCTGCCAGGTTTTGAGGATCCACTACTAGGCTCTGGGAAGAGCTAAAACACCCTCTCCTTCCGCCAGGTAGCCACTTGCTGGTATTGGCAGATTTGGAAGAGGCAGTCCTGCATGTGGAAGAACAGGTAAACCGCCATCACCCCAGCATAACTCTCTGTGTGCGCAGTAGACGTCTCCCAGGATTCCTTGATGCCCAGAAATGCTAGGGACAGCCGGTCACAGTGAGCATTTTGCCCTGAGGCTCAGAACAGCATGCAGCAAGCTCGGTGCCAGACCAGAATGCAGTGGTGCTAGGTGCTATAGGACCAATGGATGCATACCGACATTGTAACCCCACAATGATGATGTAAAAGGCCCAGGCCCTGGGTTATTGTACTGCTGTGGATGTACCTTGGGAGGCAACACAAGATTCCTGTCTTTCGGATGACTCTCTTATTCCAAGCCAACAACTGAGAAACAGCTACAGACAGAACGTTGCTGGGACAAGGGGTTTGCACAGTTCTTCAAAGGCTTCACGAGGTCATCCTGACCTGTAGAGAGCCTGGCGTTTCAGTGCCAACTTCATTAAGTGTACCTCTGCTTCAGATAAGCCCCCAAAAACAATCTTTTGTGTGTGTTTTAATTTAAGGGAAAAACATCTGGCTGCTAACGATGCTGTTGTCATTGGAAACATAATTAAGACTTTTGTTTTCATAAACTAAAAATAATGGTAAGTGGTATTCAACAGCCTGAAATCTTTATGCTGGATGTATAGGAGTCATGATTTTTCTAACGAGATGGCTGTTTGAAGTGTGTTTATACATCTATAAAGAGAGCTAAATAGCACATATTGATGTTAATTGCAGAGCTGACAAGTTGTTCTACCCTGTTATTACGTTGCCCCCTTCCACATGATCCTAATTCACAAGCAATCGGAAAAGTTGTTTTGTTTGGTTCTAAACAGACCTCCCTTGGTGGGGAAAAGCTGACTGTGGTCTGTGACTAACCCTGGTGAGACAGAGCTCACCAAAGCATGGCACTTGCTCTTGGCCCTCGTTTTGGCCTTGGAACGGCTCTGACATCCTGGAAGTGAAGCAGATGAGAGAGAAAATGCAACCCCTCGAACCTGCTATCTGCCCTGAGCAAAATCCCATTCAAATTAGCACTTGTTTCTCATTAGGGTCAAACTGGGCTCTCTATCCTGTCCCCAGAGAAGGAAAGGAAAGGGTTGGAGGAGGTCTGGGGGTTTTACAGGAACCATCACTGCCTGTAAAAACAATGCAAACAAGGGGCTCAGCCCAAACTCAGTTCCAGGGTCTCTACAAAACAGTCTCCTGTCATTGCAGCAACACCATGGCTGCAAGAAGTCAGCTGACATCTATGGATCTCGAAAAGACAGTGCATGGTGACAACCAGGGCAATGTCTATAGGCTTCTGGACCCACAGACTTCACTGGGGAGGGACAGTTTGCTCGTGGCCAACTGCCTCTATGACTGTGAGTCAGATCAAGAGCGTGATAACACACAAAAATCCCCTCAAAGCCTACACTCATTAGGGAGAGAGCCTGCAACTGGGAGAGGGCAAATGGACCAGGAGACAGGGGTGGCAGTACTGCTAATGTCTTAACTACACTGCCGGAAAACCTGGGATT
This sequence comes from Eurypyga helias, assembly GCF_000690775.1. Lineage (NCBI taxonomy): Eukaryota > Metazoa > Chordata > Aves > Eurypygiformes > Eurypygidae > Eurypyga > Eurypyga helias. The sequence goes on along the minus strand of NW_010240380.1, from coordinate 29,667 downwards.
AGGAAGCACCGTAGATTCTTTTGCCTGTATACTGAAGAGCTGCAACATATGTGAGTCATATTTCCATGTTGAAAGCTGCAAGTCTCACCTTACCACCTAAGTGCAAAAGCTGGAGCATACAGACATTTGTTAAATACTACAGGATTTGCAACACTATGCCAACTGGAAGTGCTGACCTCATGAGGCTCTCAGTCCATGCAGGCAAAGGGATTTTTAGTTCATTAGTAGGTAGCTACAGGAAGAACTACTGAAGTGGAAGAATAATTGTCGGAGCGGGGAAAAGGTAGCAAGAGGCCACAAGAGAAAGTGAAGGTTTCCACTGCGGAGGAAACAGGAAACTAAGACTTCTTCTGGCTGGACCCGAAATATCCCAAATTCTGCCCCTCTCAGAACAGGGCAGAACTTGTGCATTCTGTCTTGTGTGGAATGCTGTATTGACAAGCACTGAAAAGGGTCAGAGGAAAGAGCTACCCACATATTTCCAGTGATCAGAATGGTCTCGTCTAGGGACACAGACATCTAGGTGAGACGCTCCGCCAATGTTTTATTTACTCCGGCACATTTACTCAGTAACACAGTTCCTGCAAGATTTTCCTGCTAATAATGCAATGGTATTTTCCCCGGTTTGCCCATCCCTAGAACACAATAGTATATTGTCAGTTATAACCATCTTCTATTTATAGCTTGCCCCACACAGTTAACGGATACAGACTGAGCGGGGTTTTCCTTTTCCTTCCCTTAGAGAGGAGCAATGTTTTCTCCTCACTGCTCTTGCCTAAGCGTGAGGCTGTGTGACTACAGATGCAGGCTGCCCAGGGACTATAGCTCCGACATGAACTCACATACACCTCAGGGATGAGTGTTCTTTTCCTCCATTTCTTTGAAATCCCTGAGGAGATGGAAAAACCTCTTTTCTTAACACAATCAAGACAGAGGTGTGTGCCACCAAGGAAGCCTATGCATTTCTTCTCCAACACAAACATAACAAAATATGTACAGTTACGGTGAAGAAAACACTTTCATTTTGTAGCCATATGTACAAAATCCTGCGTGATAAAACCTATAAAGAGAAATAAAGCATAAACCACCGGAGGGGCACAGCACCCTTGCTTGATCTGAAGGAAATCACTGTGCTGACAGGGAATCACGGAGGAGTTGGGAGCTTCCTGCGCCCTTCTGGTGACTGCCTTTCAAACTAAGGAAGCTTCAGCAAGTCAGCAAGGACCACTCTTCCCTCCTTCTTTTCCACTTTAGAAATGCATAGACACTTTTTTGGCATCTGGGGAAGCAAAAACTGTCTTCCACATGTGAAGGGAGAAGACGTACTCCTGCAAAGTGATGAGTATGTTCAATTCCTACTGACAGAACTGGCTTTTTAAATAATACGCTATCTTTGCTGACTGATACGTGTGCTGACAGGTTCTACTATTTAAAAATAACATTTGAGGAAGTTTATTTTACCATAATCCAAATGGACAGAGTTAAGGTTAAATGCTATTGTTTGGCTTTTGAGAAATAAGGTTTAGGATTTTACCATTCTCTTGATGATTTTTTTATTTATATAATGTGTCAGACTGTAAAGCATATCAGTACATGCAGTCAAACAAAATAGTATACACAAGAGGGTGATGTTATAGCTTGTGGAGATGATGACAGATTCCTTTTTGCATTCAACAGACATCCACCTGGTAAAGCAGGACAGATCTTGCACTCCTTGAATCAACTTAGTTTACAGAAATATAGATGAATGATGCTTAGGTGTAACCAAACTCATGCTACCTTCCATGGCAGGAGCCATAGCAACTACTTGTGTACTGTCAAGGGTTTTGTTTAAAACACACACCTACACCCTGCAACAGAGACCCACCAGTGGGAACGAACATAACAACACTCCCTTTCACTGTCTAGGGAGAAACACATATAAGAACATGACAAGGGCAGCCAACAAGGTGGCTTGACTCTAAAAGTAGTTGACTTTGGCCATATCCCATTGAAAGCTGTGAAAGTGACGCTTCTACATATACTGTGTCCATAAGTACAAATGCCTCCCTGGCAGAAGCAGGGACTCAGGCAGTCAGGGCAACACAAAGGGCCCTCTGCCCTCTTTCTTCTAGGTCAGCGAGCAAGTGCTGTTGTTAAATTGGGGTTTAACGTACAAACTGCCACTGAGTTGTTTCTGATTGTCCAGAATGTGTCATTGTTTAAACACATAAACATCCATCTGGTACACATTACCAGCCCACTTCTTTGTCTTGTGCATGGGTAACTAAACACAGAAGCTCGTCCACATGGCCCCAGGGCTCCCCCAAAAAGCCAGCCAGGCAGCCGCAACGGTCTGCTCACACGGTCTGCTCACCCAGTCGAGGAATCATCTCCACTGGAAAAGGAGACAATACGTTAATGTTACCAAAAGGCAGGCTCTCCTTTGCCCAGGAACTTAATCCTGAGGGATTAGAGTGTTTCAGATGGGCATGTTTTAGGAATAACGAGTGACCAAAGGCAGAATGTCTGAAGTGGGGTGAGCCCAGCACAAAAAGATCAGAACCGCATTCAGAGGTCCCAAATTGGGACTGTGGCACATGCTTCACAGACACGTTTTCCTCTCTCACACACACTCCTATAGGTGTCTACAGCTCACATAACAGAAACCCACATACTGCATTTTGGGTTCACATTCAGACATTTGCCAGAATGGGCTAACGAGCTCCAGCCTCCAGTTCCGCCACATTCAGCAACCTTCCCCCTTGTCCTTTCAGAGGGTGAGTCTCATATAGCTGTACCAATTACTTCTGAGTCAACACAAATCACTGTCACAGCTATCTTACTTTGAGAAGGGTTTGTGAAACAAAATCCACCTCAATCCTGTGCTCACAAAAATGTTTCTTTTCCCACCAGCACAGACTGCAAAAACATCAACCTGTCCTGATTATGGCTCCCAAAAAGGTCTGTCCTTTGCAAAAGCGGCAGGGAGACAGGCCATCTCCATGGTCAAACTGATGCACACACACATATTTCTCTAAAACACTGCATTTTATACATTTGTAACTGATCGTATAAACTCTTAACCTTTGTACTCTCCTAAACTTTGAGTGGAAGCTCTTGCTGTCCATCACAGAAGGGCACACTCCCATTTTCCCTCTGGCCTTAGAAAAGCCAGCTGTTCTGGGACCACTGCACTGGTCCCCCAGGCTTCCAGGTCCTGTTGGCCCATAAGACCCTTGGCTCCCCTTAAAAGCACACCCCCACCTTTGGGGTTGTACCCCCACCTTCACTCCCCTACGATGGGAGCTGACAGGGAGCCACACAAAGGCTTTTGCAGTCTAACCCCACAGCCGTTTTCAGTAACTCACAGTATGTTTCTGGAGAGTGCAACTCCATTCATACTGGCACGAAGAGAACAGGGAAGAATGAAACTATTCAGAATAATGTGATTTTAAAGATAAATGACAAAGGGCAAACCCCACATTTTTGCAGTTTGCCGGCTGCTCTTCTTCCTAGACAAAGGATGACCACCACGTTAATAAATCATGTCGGGTCCACTGTTTCTGTCTCCTAGGATATGTTCAGTCACTGAAAGCCATCAGTTTTTAAAGTGAAGTGAGTTTCACTAATCATCCCAATGCTGTGGATGGGGTGCTTGGTTAATAACTCTTAAAATGACATTTTATGTTTGAAAAATCAGACCCTAAGCATTCACAAGATTGGCCTAAAGAATTCATAACGCATCAGGGCATTTTTTAATTTAGCTTGGGGTTTTTGGGATGGGGGGTTTGTTGTTTTTTGGGGCGTTGGGTTTGGGTTTTTTTTTAATTTAGACACTGGGGAGTGTATTTTCTAACACCTGCAACTGCAGATGTCTAAAAAGTTAGAAGAAATCTTTGACAGCCACCACATCAGAAGGAACAGGGGCTAAATAGAGTTAATTCAAAATAAGAACACTCAGCAGTGTTGCATTTAATTGTGGCAAAACACATAAAGCCAGGACCAGGACTCTGCCCACCTGCATCCTAGAGATTTCATTTGATTAGCTGTCACACATTATTTTGTATCAAACAGCTCATTTGGCTATATTTATGGTGACAAACGGACACCTGCGTGTCAGACACTCCAGGCCTTGGCTATTATATGCTGCAAGTGTAAACACATGCCTACTCAAACTCTGATGGTTTTCTTAAAGCACCAGTTCCTGGAGTCAGGTGATTAAGCAGGAATCAGTGCCATATTTGAAGGAAAACAAAATGGTTTTAGGTATCTTGATTGCAAGGAAAGCTTACATCAAATAAAGTTAAGAAAATTGAAAGCAGTGTTGTAAAAAGTATATGACAACAATGGTAAATTTCTGGTCCTTGAATAACAGGTGTTGGCAAAACATATAGCCAAGTTGCTGGCAAAGATTCTGACTCCCATGATGAGCTTCATCAAACATCTATGGCCATCAAAGGCTGAAGTGATAATTAAATTTGCCTGTTAATATCCACCCATGCACATTCTCTGAGATTCTGCTCTCCAGTTCTCCATTGGCAAAGAAAATCCACTTGCTGCCTTTAAAACACTGCAGTGAGAGTAAGGCACAGTGCTGAAAATAACAGAAAAATTTCACTGTATGTCTGAACCTGTCTACCTGGAGTTACAGACGTGAGGACGTACAGTTGGTGCCCAACAGCGGGGACACAAGAAGCCACACAGTCGCAAGGGGCCTGCCCCACTGCAGGGTCTCCATGAGGGAGACAGTGACCTCCATGACAGTCCTGCCCTCAGCCCCAAGCCCAAGCAGGCAGGCCAGCACTTTCCACGGTTTGTACCAAGCCATGGCTGCATTTGATGTCACATTGACCAGACGCAGACTTTCAAACACCCCTGCCTCCAGCTGAGCAAGGAGCACGTCAGAGCAGAACTTTGGGTTTCTCTACCTGCCGCCTACGTTGGGCTTGCCACTTGAACTCCCAGGAATTTAGGAGGTGGTGGCAGACACGTATATATACATACACACACACACACACGTATATTTTAGTCAGCCAAGAGACAACCACTGCAGAAAGGCCCTGATCTGGTTTTAAGGTGCACTCTTCTGAACGCCCTTCTCCAGACACCAACCAACAACAGCAGTGGTTTTCAAGGCAGCCCTTCACCTTTCTGTGCAAGACTGAAGCTGTTGCATGTTGTTCTCTCCGAGCGGAGTTTGCAGCAAAGCTTGTATGGACTGGCTGGTTGTCAAAATGGTAGGGGAAGAAGAGGGAGGAGTCATGAAAAATACTCATTTCTAATAAATCCGAGATGGTTTCACATCCCTGAGGCAGACCCATGTTGTTTTTGGCAGGCGCAACGTAAAAAATAACACTGAGTCTGGGACTTGTGAGCAGTTTCCTGCATGGGCTGTGGATTTGCTTTGTTTTCTGTTATTATTATTGTTATTAGATGGAGGTTGTCGAAAAGAGCATAGGTGCGTGCAGGGGGGTGAAGTAGGAAGAAGTTAATCTGTTGTGTCATCACTCTTTTAATTCAAAGCATAGAAACTCAGGGTGTTTTATAGTGTGAGGCCTGATAATGATAATCCGGCACCACCTGAACAAACAGTTTGCAGGGCAGGCCACACCGCAGTGAACGGGAAGCGAGCAGTCCTCCACCCGCTCCCTCCCCCTGCTCCGAGAAAGCCAGTCATGTGAACAGGGACACGGGGCACATGCTACAGCACCCATCCCATTGGCCAGGTCAGGCACACAGGCACCGGGTGAACCCAGCATCCAGGGGCCCAAAAGGCCTCCTCACAGAGAACAGCCCACTAAAGGCCTGCATGAGACCTTGTCCTCGGACAGCCATGGGGCTCGCGGCAGCCTCCCCTTTTGAAGACAAGCACAGGTCTGAAGAGGAACAAGCCTGTTAAAAGTACTTAATGTCTTCCTCACATCAGCATTTACCGAAAAAAGGTCAGCAGCAAAAACGTTTTTATAACAACTACTACTGACAACAGGGAATGACTTCAGCTTGGGCCATGGAAATGCCAGGTTAGAAGGTCCTTAAATGGAGAGGAGCTCTTAAATCATAAGAGTTTCAGGAAATTCACCCAAAAGTACTTCGAGAAGTAACAGAAGCAATGACTAACAGACTCATAGTGGTCATCCCTGAGAACCTGTAGATGGGTGTGGGCTCAGAGGCTGGAAAACGATAAGCATGAATCCTTGAGTTGAAAGTAGGGTGGAAGGAGGAGGAAGGGAACATGCTGGAAGAGGCTGCCCATACCCTGGAGGACAGGATTACAACTCAAGTTGGAAAAACTTTCTGAGAATAACATACTCTAATTCAGTTTGGATAAGGGAAAGCTCCTAGACAAAGGCTGGAAGGATCAGCTGCACTAATAGATGCTGGGGAACCTCAGGGCCAGCAGCAGCTGTACAGAAGGGGAGCCTGTGGGTTACAGCAGAGCACAGGGGCTCTGTGTCGCCTGACTTAACTGCACTCTGAAAGCTGATACAGGAAAGGAAACTTTGAACGGGGCAGAGATCCTCTTCTATTCACATAGGAAAGCGAGTATGGGAGGAGAACATCAATCAGGGAAGGTAGCTAAACTTATCTCGTCTCTGAGCTCAAATGGCACCCAAAGAGGGACAAAGGGTCTGTGGAAGATATGGGACAATAAACTGAGGATGATGCCCTGCCATCCACTGCTGTAATATAACCCCCATCTCCCCCATCTTAGCTGAGATGAACCCTCCAGCCTGCTGCGTTGCACTGTGTCCTTTCCCTA
>NW_010240380.1:5170-22894 GCF_000690775.1 Eurypyga helias | reverse complement strand
TTCCCTACTCAGTTCTCTCATGTCCAAGTAACAGACAGAAACTTTGATAAGCCCAGTGCATATTAACTTCATCGCTCCACCACTGGGTCGTTTAGGTTCAATGCTTCATTAAATGCTCCATTCTACAGTTGTGTCAGTCTACACAGCATACTCTTCAAGGCAAGTCTTTGAATTGGCCAGACACATATGCTTTATGCATTTATTTATCTGTATTATATCAGTGACATCTCTAGTGAGGGAACATCATTGGACCAGACACGTCATCAAATCAACACATTCAAGAAATTTGGGATTTATTTGTTTGGGAAAGTGAAGGAGAAAAAGAACACCAGACCAGAAATTAATAAAATGCAGTGCCTTAAAGGCTTCTACAGGAAGGTTTTGTCTGAGATGAAGGACTGAAGAATTAGCAGTTAACAGAGGAATCTCAGAGGAGCAGCTGTGCCATGTCATGGCAGCGTAGCTGCCGCAGACACCTCTGCAGCACCAGCTGAGAAATGGGCAGCCTGCACTTCAGGACTCTACAGAAGGGGCTCTGCACCATTTCATCATTCATGATGATGTGTCTGATGTGTCAACATGAACAGGAGCAGCTGCTTCATAAATGGAGACTACTGCATCCCAAAGACTCCCTCCCAGGAAATCACTGGCACTATAAATTACCCCATTACAAAAACCTGGGGGTTTACAGGAGCCACCAAACTGATCACAATCCCTCTCTGACTGCTAAGCCCTCTGCTGCTCATCTTCGTTAAAAGGGGAAGAAGAGGTAATGCTGAGCCAATGTGGGTGAAAAGATGTGACCTTTAGTTAAAGAAAAAAACAGATCACCACTCCTTTAACTCAGACATTATACAAGAGAGAAGCCAGTGTCTGTTTCACAGAGTGCTAAAAGCTGAAATACATAATACAGTTACTCTTTAGGTCATCCCACTGGTAGATCACCATACCTTGAAACAGAACCATCAGTAGGAAAGGGTCTGGATTTGTAGAAAAGCTCTATATGAATTCTATAGTGTGGATGTGAACCTCATGGGGCTGAAGACCTGGACAAGCTGCATCACAGAAGTTGAGAAAACAGACAGAAACACCCCACAATTCTGGCAAAAAGCCCAAAAGTAATGGAAGGGATAGAAGTTCCTGAAAGGTTTAATGGGACAAGGGAGAGCATAACGACTCTACATTGAGAAAGCTTTCTAGATTAATTATAAAATTAGGTAGCATGGAAAAATGAGATACTACCCACAGACAGATGGGAGCTAAAGGTGTTCTCAGGTCACAATCTGAAACTCCCCGTGGTGCAAACTCAGCTCAGGTGGTTTCACCAACCCAGCAGAGATCCTCAGGTTGTCGTGTCTCATTCCTGTGCACCGCAGGAAAAAGAAAGCCATACAAGTGTCCTTAGACTGGGGTTGCCAAGTTACACCTCAAAACAGAACCAAGTCACACCCTTAAGTGTGTCTCTCTCTCTCTTCCATATGAAACACAAGATCTCTCACTACTGTTGAAAATGCAGGAATTCTTTGCTCCCTAAATTTTTTTTCACTCCTCTATGACACAACATGAAATCTGGTATGTGTAGCACCAACCCAAAAGTTGTAAAACTCTTATCTTTTTTTTATGATTGACATTGCACCTGGATAACCACCTCCCTACCACAGAATTTCTCTAACAAATACAACCATGCCAGCAGACATGTTACTGGCCTCAAGTTATTTTTCTCTATCTTGTGTTTTGCATATGGCTATTGATTTCCTTTAAAGATGTAAGATTTTATTTATTTGGCAGGAAAGAAGCTTTTCTTATCTGGTCTCTAAAAACTGAGGAAAATCTTCAATTTTTTTTTCCCCACGCATGTTTTTTTTTGTGCCAAAACGTGAAAGCAATAGCCCTGATGCACAAAGTTATTTCAAAGCATGGCTAACTTTAAGTACATAAGTAGTCTGACTGATTCCATTGGAATGAATTTTGTGTTCATGGCTGATCACATGCACCTTGATGAACCAGGGCTAAGAGGCACATTTTGATGGGTACAAAGTATATGCAGACAAGTGCAGATGTGTATGAACGCCCTACAACCCGGGACATGAAACAACAGATGACCGTTTTCATGATCCTGCATCTGTTAGCTAACTCACTCTTGAAGATTTTTTTTTCCCCTTTAATACAGGAAAAACCTTCAAGACCTTGAAAACTGATTATGGTGGAAAAGAATCCAAGCATGTCTCTGTGCCACATTTTTCCCTCTCATGACAGCCTTACTTAAAACAAATAGGGGTCACTCAACACGCAACGATGCAATCCTCCTGAACTTCACCTATGGACTCAAGATGTTTTCCTTTTATTTTCTTGATGATTATGGAAGCTTAACTGTGCACGGTCCTGCTTCTTCCACAGAAACTGTCAGCCGTGTCCTGCGGCCTATTTCAGTTACGATAACAGCTGCTCCTCCCTGCTTCCCCAGCCTTTTCTAAATTGCAGGAAAGTTCCTGTGGCTTAGTGGTTCTCCTAGCACTCAGAAATTGCTTTCAGCGTCACTGGGTATCGTGTCTAAAATCTATCCATTAACAAGGAGAAAATGGGGAATGGAAGAAAACAAAGAAGAAACAAAAATATGCAGTTAGAGATGCTGCTTACTTTGATCCTCTCAGGAAGTGTCCTGTCCTAGAAAACAAAACAAAACAAAACAACCCAAGCCAGAAACAAAAAACATTCATAATTTCTCAGATAAGACCACAAAAAGCAGGGGAAGTTATGTTATTCCTCAGGGCACAAGCTGCAGTCAGCTGGGAGGAGCAGGGCAGCAGACAGAATATGGGATGCAGGTTTCCCAGGAGGCTGGGGGTACAACAGGGCTGAGCTAGCCACTGTGTGCCTTTGCACCGAAAGCAGTGCTGGGGGCAGCTGCGGGTCCTAGGCACCCCATGACCTCTGCACTCAGGGATCCCCTCAGCCTCCCTCCTGCACCTCTAAGTGCCACAGCTGGCAGATGCATCCCCAACAGCTTCTGCCCCAGGGAGGCAGGGGAGACACCAACTTTGTGGTTTATAGGTCTCTTTCAGGCTTGAGGGAAAATCTAGGGAGAAGGCCTGCTTCTCCTGTTTTCTTGGGGTTTTGGAGAATGAGCACCTCTCCTTTTGAGGGAAAGCCAGCAGAGAAAATGATACTATCTCAACTGACAGGATTTGTAAGATTCAGTCTTGGCGAAGAGACTGCAGGACAGGGGAGAAGAAAATTACTATATTTTATAGCTTGTGCTTATCTATGGATATTCATATGAGGCTGAGCAGTGGATTATAAACATCCTTCCCACTGCCCCGCTTCCAAGTCCTCCTATGGGAATAAAGTGTGAGGTAAGAAGGTGAGGAAACTGTTACTAGAAGCCTAACTAAAACTGCCCTATCCAAGTATGAATATTAAGCTTTCTTTCCGCTGGTCACCTAGATGCTGGTTCCAACAGTATCTGGAAACATTATAGACTTATGTTTTTAAAGGAAATTGTTCCGTTACAACCCAGAACACTCCTGGAGCAAGTTCAGTGGCTGGGTGTCACATCTGCTGTTAGCTGAGTGCCAGAAGATTATCCTCTCACTGAAAGCACACTTCTCAGAGTTTTAAATGCCAAGCTCACCACCACTTCCCCTCCTCTCCTAAAAAACCTAACGATTTGAAAAAACGGTGTGGTGTGCTGGGAAGTGACCCCCAGATCTCACCCTGGAGATGGGCTGCGTTTTTTGGGTGAATCATCCTCGAACATGCAACCTGCAACGTTCTGTGTGAAATGAAAGAGACTGTCTTGAAAAACAGCATTAAACATTTAAGCATGTTCCGTACTCTTGTTCTGTTTCCATTTATTCCTTTCCCTGCTCTTCCTCTTACTTGTGCATGTCCATGCATGGAGTCGGCAAACCCCAGGATGGAGTCTGTTGTAATAACAGAAGCAACGCTCACCTTCCTCCCAACTACAGAGGAGATGGTACCTCTTCTGCTATTTCTTACCCTAAAGCTACCAGAACAAACACACCCACTCGTTGTCTCCAGACAGGGCCAAAACAGTAGTATGTAATCACATACACTGGAACTAAGTGCTCCAGGGGCAAATAAACAGACAATTCAGTGCATGGCAACCTGGAAAGCAGCTGGAATGAAAAAGGACATTTGATGCTAATTTCTGGGGGCTTTCCCCCTTATCAGAGCTGGCTTTGTACTTCTGCTGCATCCTGGGAGAAGTAGCTGTGCGCCATGAGGATAAGCCTTCATGACAGATCGACCCGTGCTCTATCTTCCCGGGTCCTCACAACACCACGTGAGCACTGGGGAGCAGAGCAACATCTCTGCCTTTCCTCCAGCCCTTTCTGAACAACAGAGGAAAAGCAACACGGGGAGAGAGTTACTGACTCGGTTTCACTCCCTGTGAACGTTTTTACGAATTCCCACAGAGCACCTCTGAAGGACTTGTTTTTCATCTATCTGTTTCCTTCCAGGTCATCCCAATGTCTCATTCCCAGGTGATCTGCCCCGAGAGTCCCACATTCAACATTCTATTACACCGCCAAAACATGTACGTAGTAAAGACCATCCATCATGCACCTTCATGGCTACAAAGTTCCCTGGCTGAATGCTACCACAACCTCCTCCTCCATTTCTGACAGTAAATTGAATCATCCCTTAATTTCTCCAGGTCTTCAGATCTCTGTATAGCCACCGTTTCTTGCTCTGACGCAAGACCGGCCGCGCACAGAACCCTTCAGCAATCTCCAGAAAAACCCCTGGACCCGTACAAATGCACATTCACGTACGAACACTCACGGGTACGCTTCAAGTGTTCAACATCTTAAAATTCTGTCTCACTTAGAGCCAAGCTGCAACAGCCAGCGCATCTCCTCCCTCCAACTCACCGACAGCTGCGCCTGCATCAAGTACGTACATAGGTAAGGCAGAAATCAAAGGGCATCATTTCACAGAGTCAGAGCTTGGCACATGCAAAAACCCTGAACTTTGTGTGTGCTGCACGTATCTGAACTCCGAAAGCCCCGAGCTGAGTAGGAACTGACAGGAAAGAGAGCCGGCACCAGCACAGTTTTTGACAGCAGCGGCATTTGTTTTGTACCTCATTGGACTTGAGGAGAGAGGGGAAGAATGAAAAAAAGGGAAAGACAGAGGAAGGTAGAAATAAAGCAAACTGCTTGTTATTTCTCTCAGGACCATCCCCAAACTCGCTGAGCAGCCCTCATGTTTTCTGTGTTGCTGTGCTGCAACACGCACCGCCTACGTTATAGTGCCAGGACAGAGTCAGTGTTTTCTGCTCTGTGGCAGGATGGAACATGTCACCTTTAGAGATCCAGGCCCTCTGTTTCTGGATAAGCTGGGTGATCCAAGAGACAAGCTGTGGACATGCAAAATGCACATGTGAATTTCTCTAACGTTTTGTTGGCATTTTTAGGGAAATCTCCTCTTCTGTGTATTTCTGGAAGTATTATGGGTGACCAAGAGATGCTGCACCAATGTGTGAATTCACCCGTTTCACCATAAAGCAAGAGCGTAGCTCTCCTCTCCACCTCCTGTGTTCGCTTTCCCGGTGCCAAGGAGTGCCCTGCTTCGGGTCCCAACACAGGCAAAGGCAATGACACCAGCTGCCGCAGGCTGGGCCCCTTGCAGCAAGGTGGGTTCACAGCATGGCACCTTTTGTAATCCAGTTTTCACACCCCATTTTTGGTCAGCTGGCAGGTTAGGGAATGTAAAAAATGGACAAAAGCAACAGCTAAACTGGAGGAAAGCTCCTGCACACACAAACCCCTCTGGCAGGTGATAACCAACCTGCCCGCAGACTGACACAGGACATGGATTCGTGAAGTTTTCAGCCAGGAAAAACTTAATGGCCACACCTGCAAAAAGGATATAAGGAAATGAAGCCTATTTTATTACAGACATCCACTTGGAATAAAAGCTTTATTGTATGTACAATGAAAGAGGAATTATACTGAAGGTTGCGAGGTCTGTGGCTGAGTTGTGGCTGTCAGCGCAGCTTACTCTTTGAGAAAAAACCCAACATCCAGTAGCAACTATGAAAACCATCATATAAGAATACTCAAAGGGCACAACTAAGTGTAGTGACATTCCTGGAAACCCCTACTGTACAAGAGCAGAGAAGCCACAGTTATCTAGATAAGCGTGTGGTCAAAATCTGTGCCACAAAACTAAGCAGAATTTCCTGTATCATACCATCTGGTTGGTTTTGGTGGGGTTTTTTTCAGAAATGAAGGCAGAAAATTATTAGTAAAATCTACTTAAAGAAAGATTCTTCTTGCCTGCAAAACTCACATCTGCATTTTACAGAATTGGGTAAATGCCACCTGCAATTGTCAAGTGGTATGGATGGAAAACACATTCAGTGACCAGCCTAAACACTGGCATGAACCTGTCATTCATCTAACTTTCTTTGTCCTCACCTTCCCCCAGCCAGAAAAAAAAGTCTTCATATATCACAAAAACATGTAGACTCTACTGAATTAGAGTAAACCCAAATCCTTGCTTCTGCTTTGGTATACTTAGCAACTTAGAAGTTGCCTTCTACAATTTTTCAAAATTCATATCATATATCTAAATTAATATACTGTTTCAGAGGTAAAGGTTGAAAAGTTTCATTTAGCAAATCGGAAAATGACATTTTCATATTCAGAAAAATGCTGTGATTAAATGTTTTGACTTTGTTAAACCTTCACTTCCTCCTCTTTTTCTGTCAAAAATACTAATCAAATTTATCCATTTTCTAGACCAATTTCAGTACCTCTGATATTACATTTTAGGCAGAACGAACCACGTATTGACAAAACAACCTCTTGCTGTACTATCACCTTTCTTAAGATAAGTTCTCTTAATATAACAGCCATGCACTTTGTCCATTTTTTGCTGGTTTTTAAAATTCTAACTTCCATAAGGTACATCTGCGTTTTTGTGTCCTGTTCTTAAGTGTGATTTGGAATTGAATTTCCCTTTTGTCCCCAAAAAACATGCCTTGGTTCACATCACAGAGTGCTTTGGGAGTGCGCAAACTGGATTTCTTACAGATAAAACCCAACGGCAAGTTGTGCTTCAGGACCACAGCCATCGTCATCAGCTGCTAAAGGGTCTCCAGTCTATGGGGTTAGATCTGGTGAGCCCCTGCACCATGCACGATGTGGGGACAAGTTCTCAGCACTGACCTTTTTTGATCACCCACAGTGGACAAAAATTCTATGGATCAGACTCAGACTGGCCCAGGCTGGAGACCATCTCTGGAGACCATCCAGCCCAAACTCAGCTCAGAGCAGGGGGGGCAGCTGCAGCATGTTGCTCAGCGCCATGTCCAGTCAGGTTTTGAGTGCCTCCATAGATGCAGACTACACAACCTCTCTGGGCAACTCCAGTGTTTGATCACACCCACCACAGAAAAGCTTTTACTTATTTTCAGATGGAATTTCCTGTGAGTTCAGTTTCTCCTGCCCTTGAAAAAGAAGAGTCTGGGTCCACCTTCTTCTGATCATACACCAGTGGTCAGGATTAAGTTGAGCAATCTCTCTTTAAATGTAGGAATATATTGGTTTGCTCTGGTGATCAATAATTCCTAAATTAATACATTCCATCAGATTTTTCTGACTAGCCCATTCAATTCCATGACAAAGTCAAATGGCTATATTTCAAGCCTCAATATCAACTCCAACTGCTTGTGTTCAGAAACTTCACAATTACAATGCTTATTCACGTTTCATAACCTCAAATTCAGTGTTGAAAGATGCAGTGAAGCACCAATAAACTTCTATTTACTCAGTTAAGTTTATTGCATAACCCATTCCAATTTTCATGAGATTTTTGCTCATAAATTTCTGCAACCCATTTCATCATTGATGTGTGTGCACAGAGGGAGACAGAAAGATGACAGATAGACAGTAATTTTTATGCTTAATCCTGTGTAAATAAAACCTAAAATTCAACCTCACTCTGTACACACAAGATGTGAGATTCACGTTGTGGTTGAAAACGCATATGCAGAGGTACATGAGATGATGCAGGCGTGAAACTGTGGTGCACTGTTGGGCACGGATTTTTAATTTTTATTTTCTTTCATTTTTCTTAAGAGTGTAATCAAAGTTTATGTCTATACCCATTCTTACTTTGAGAAATTATGAATCCATCAAATCAAATTGCATGTGTGCATCTTCATCTCTTTTTCTTTAACACACCACAATCTAAAAGCCTGTTTCTAAAGAGAAAGAAACCCAAGGAGTGCCTGAAAACAGCTCTCAACCAACAAGAATGCAAAATGCACACAAGGACAAACTGTCATGGCCCCAAGAACGGTGGATGATGGGTATTGGCTCCTAGTAGTAGAGATTTAAGAAAAGCAGGGGCAGGGGGACTGAGGTAAAAGCTATTCTAAACTTTCAAACTTTCAAACTTAGATCCTAGCTCGAAAATTGAAAACATCCAGTGATTGCTCCCACACAGAAGGTGCCAGCCAGGACTGAAAGCTGTTGCTGGCTCTCACCTTCCCTTGGCAGCCCTTTTACAGCTCCACCAGCACTGGGGCTTATAAAAATGCTTCCTTCACAACCTGGCAACCAGCTGCCCCAGTGCCCTCAATGGATCAAAACTTCTCATTCACCTTCACAAAATCCACTTGGTTTCAACCCAAACCAGGTAGGCAAGTCTCATTTGGAAACTGCAAGTTGGATCTATAAAACAACATATGGATAAAATGAAAAATCCTCTAATATGAACATCTTTTTAATGGAATAAAAGTTGCAACGTATCTCCTGGCTACAGTTTCTGTGAAGGGGCTGAACCTGCCAAGAGGAAACCTCTTCCAGCAACAGGACAGGCCTCATTCAGCCTGAACACCTGAGACTGGGACTCTTGCCAGCATCATAACTATGTCAAACAAATGGATGGATCATAGACCATGCAACAGTGACACAGGACAGGCTTCCCTAAGTGTTTTCCCTAAGGCTGGATGCTGAGTTGAGGCCAGACCCCTGTTTGAGTGATGGAGTGTTAGTAAATGAGCTTGCACCGGCAGCAAACGGGCTGCACGTCTGAGGATGCTCCCCACTGCCTGTTTTCACTCCATGTCTAGGCCAGAATAAAATATACTCTGCACTCTTCCCTCCCTGCTCCTAACAAACACAGGCTTTCATGGAAACCAGTGGAGCTTAATCTGTTATTTGCAATTATTTAGGAAAATAAAAATCCAAGTAAAAATTAAAGGCTGGAGTAAGTCCACGCAGGAATTGAACTAACCCCAGGGTTTCTATGAAATCATCTCATGAGCAAGAATATCTCAGGACCTCAATCCACCAAAACTTGCACAGTGAATACTGGACCTAGCTCTGAGCAAAAATGAGAGGAAAGGCTCTTCCATGTTTACCTAATTCCCTCTTTTCTCCCTTTGTCTAAAGAAGCCCAGCCAGCTGTCAACAGTCCTTCTTTGGCAATTTTGTGGTGAGTTCATCACCGAAAAGACAGCTAGAAGCAGTTATAAACAGCTTAATGTGGGTCTTAATTTGCCCAGTCCTGGAGTGAGTGATAAGGCTGTGCTCAGCCTCTTCCTGTGCTGAGGCTGCCAGGATGCTCAGACATGGAAGTAGCATTTTCTATCATTTCTATTTGCCTTTTCCCCCTCTTTATCCTTCAAGCAAGAATACACTGGTCTCCAAAACAGCAGCAGCAACTACTCCAGCTTATCTTGAGTGACTTCGCCTTCCAACAAGATGATCTTTAATGCTACATTTAATGCAAATTCTAAGTTTTCAAACTGGGTTTTCGTTGTAAACCACTGTAGCTGAAGCAAAACCGAATGCACTTCAGAAGCAAAAGGAGATCTGCCCATACAACACCTTTCAGATGCTTTCAGTTGCTCCCCTGCCTTTTCATCTGTATCTTTAACAAGGTAGTGCTGTAAAGTGAGTATTGGGTGATAATGTGACATCTTTATAAGTCAGAGACTTTCATGGAAGTTGTTGGCTTTACGCCCAAGCAGGCTCAAACTCTGAAACCTCACTTGACCATTAAACACCCTACCACGCCAAGGTCACATTAACACCTTCGAATTTGGGGACCCAGCCTATTCTGTTGAAATTAACACAGGATATCAATCAGCTGGGATGCCCTCCTTCTCCCACATATAATAGCTATTAAATTGTTGCCAACATGAGAGGCTTGGAACCTTACTGGAGAGCTCTTGGGATCCTATCACAGGAAAGTAGGAAGGGCTTCAAAGAGAGCTCCTTGTTTGTTAAATCATCATGGGGGGTGATATGGACATATTACAAGCCTTCACTTTTGTTTTATAGAAGCAGACAGACCTTCCCCATGATGCACAACTTTAGAAGGTAGCCCTTGCCTTACTGCCGAGATTACTTATCTCAAAACAACTATTGTTCTGTTTATAATGAGAAGATTTGGGACCACGGTCATTGATAAGACTCAGGCCATCCAAAGCCGTCAAATGTGTTTGGGAAAACAGCACACAGCCCAAGCATCCTTCCACTTGACCAAGTCCCTTCTCCTTGACATGACTGCCATTTGAACTTGTGCTAGCTGGCACATGGCAGAGAAGACCAGAGGCAAGAGACAAACTAGATCTTGGCTAGCTCTAAGCTTAAGTATGTAAAGGGGGATCAGAGACCACTTTTGGCCCATATATTTTTCCACCGACCCTTGCACAGCCACTATGGAGGATATCACCTTCTATTACTGTTGGTTCTGTAAGACTAATACCCTGTTTTACCTCTCAATGACAAGATGGTTTAACTCTGGCACCAAGATGCAGGTTTTGAGATCCCCTATGAGCTGTCTCTACCCTCAGGACTGACTGTCAGCCCCCACTCCACAGGAGCATCACTAGCCCAGCTCCTGAATGCAGGCAGACGGCAGTATCTGGTTCTTCTGGCATATGCTTTTCCAGCATCCCTCTGTGAAACTAAAGTGTGCCACAGGCTGGGTTGAGCATACTTGCCACCAGTTAAACCATACCATTGTAAAAACAGAGATAGAAAAAGCAGCATTTTCACACACTAAATACCATTAGGTCACCCTGGAGACTAACTTCGGAAGAAAATGGCCTGTGGAGACCATATTCAGCTTCCAAATGGAGGTACTATTAAGAAGAAGTATGCCTAATGCCCACAGAAACCAAAATGAAAGAAAGGATTCCCTGCCAGGCTGCATGGCAGTAGCTCCGAGGCACCACAGATTGGTTAGGAAGCACTCACCCCACAGGCCCAGGTTGGAACAGAGGGGCGTTTTTCAGTGGATGCTACCCTTTGCTTATGAACATATTTCCCTTCTACCTGCTCTCACTTTTCAACACTGCTTTAAAAAAAAAAAAAAACTTACTCCCAAATGCCCCACCATTCAAGCTGGCAATCCTCTTTGCAATCAAAATTAAAAAGACTAGATGGTACAATAGGCCATTTTCCTACTTGCCAGCACCAGCTGTTTTAAAAGAGTAACCTTTTTTAATTCCTCTGAAACATCAATTTCCCTGGAAACATTTTCTTTCACTTGCTTCTCTGACATGGGTAAAATTACTTTAACAAAGTATTTCTCTATAAGAGATGAAAAACAGAGATCACTGGGATTTCCAAGGCTGTATTTGATGCTTGTTCTATACTGAACTGTGATATGTAATTTTGATTTGGGCCTCTCCAAAATTACGAAGTTATTTGCGTTCTCTGATATTCTAAGGGGTAAAAAATAAATCGAATCATTCAAGATAATGTAAGGACTTACCTTAACAATAATGTGATACTTATAACAATTCTCAGACACCACATCTGAAATATGTGCATGTACTCTACATATTCATACATACATTTACAATCACACACCACCTTCCCAGTTAGCGTAGTTGAAGTGGCTGTGACATCCCACAGTCCTTTTGGGGTAAGATTTCCAAGAATGCTCTTTACTTAAGCTCTGGAACAGAAAAACTACTAGGAACTGGAGATTTGCAAACCTATTTTACGAGAGGAGGTTAGAAGACTTCTCCTTTAGTCTTGCAAAATGAAGGCTGAGGGATTATATTGGTGTCTTCTCTAAATTCATCATGGAGATAAAAGCCAAAACCAAGGGCAGGATATTGAAGCTGGCTCAAGAATAAATTGTTATAAACTGGTCAAAATTAATTTATGGCAGAAATTATAAGCCCCCTAAGTTTTAGAGGTCCCCTAGTGACATGAATGAGTTACTCCATCATCGGGGCAGAAGATATCTTGGCATCTTCATAAAGAAGCATTTTGTTCCAAGGGGAAAATGAATGATTGGGCTGGCCGGAGGATATGGCACCCCTCAGTTCTGTCTGGTACCTAGCTGCTCCCACAGCAGACACCCAGGTCAGGGCCTTGGCCTGACACCTTGCTCACAAACCTCTGCCCCAGACCTGTGTGGTTTGCCCACAGGAAGCACAGGTTTGCTCCCCACATGCACCCCATGCTTGCCTTGCAGTGACCATGGAGCAGAGAGAAAACAACCACTCAACCTGCAAACACACCTTCTCCAACCAACCCTGGTCATTCACAAATATGATTTTACCCATGGAACAAAATCCCAATTCCTCACAAGCCAAAGCACGCCCATGGAGACACAGGATTTGCTTCAGTGCAAATGGTGAAGGAGAGATCCTAGCAATTTCCCTAGGACCCTGTTTTCCAGCGAAAACCTGCTCAGCTCATCACAAAATCAACAGAATCAGCCAGGCAGGTATGAGGGCAACAGCAGCCCCCGTTGGGATTTGATCCTTTTGATGCCAAGAGACAGCAGGCGAGCGTCCTTTCATTCTCCCTGTTTAAAATGAGGGCTGTGCCCTTTCTCTCAGAGGACCGAAGTCGCCGAGCCCCGCTGGCTCCTCGACACCCACACAGGCAGCTCCCGTACCGCCCGAGCGTGTTGTCCTACCCCTCTTCTTTCAGCAATGTGCTGGCAGCAGCTTTACTTTTGTTTTGCCGGCTGATCCCTCCATCTAGGTGGTGGCTGGGCCCATTCAGCGGCCCTGTGCATGTCTCCCGCTGTTCCCGGCCCCGGCGTGGCCATTGTCTCTCGAAAAGAGGTCAGCCTCCCCAAACAAAAGTCCCCAGAGCTGGGTAAATCCTTCTGACATCAGCCCCACAGCAAAGGCAGCTGAACTTGGACTTTCCCCCCAGCCATGCTCTTCGGGACTTGTTCGGCGCTGCTGACCTCGCATCAAAAAGCACTGAAACAAAGATCATCCTCACCCCAACGTGTGCTTAAACGTGCCCCCCAGTCAGTGCTGGGACGCATCAAGAGGCTGGTGGGCCTCGAAAGCTGCCGAGCCCTTCTGGGCTGTGTCAGCTTGAAAATCAACAAACAGCATGCAGGAAAAGCCGTAATACCTCCTACGGGTTACATTCCCAGTGCACTGGACGACTGTCACGTAGTAAAATTTGCGCAGTGACTCCACAGTATCTTTAAAACTACGTGCCCCAGAGACGGGGGGCGCTGCACCCCGCAAAATGAGATGCACATCCTCAACCCACAACAGTTGATAACTGGTCTGCAACATTTCCGTGCAACAGCATCCCTGCGCTCTCTGCAACGATGGATCAGAGCACAGCCACACAGCTTCAGTATGCTCATCCTTTATTCCTTCTAATCAATATGGAAACATGGGATGGGAGATGAGGGTCTCATTTGCAGACTGCAGTTTTCTTCTTAAGGATAAAAAGAGAAAAAAACGTAGAAAAAGGAAATATTAAAAGATTTGACTGTCTAAAGGGATCTGGTTTTCACTTGAGCAGAGAAAAGAAAAGCACTGAAAAAAGATGCAGGAAGGACTTATTCTGCACTACAGATGCCTACTCAGGCTTTTTTTTCTTGACTTGGAATTTTTAAATTCCACTGTGATGTGATGTAGGGTACCTACTTACAGGACATACTGTGCCAGTCAGGTACAAACAAATAATGATGTTTGCTGCTCATACTGGATTGAAAATTGAGGAAAAGAATGGGGTTTACAGTGAGACAGGAGTATGTTCAGCCAAAATGAGATAACCATTATTTCACAATAAGGATGGTAATAGCACCTGCCCTTACACAAAAACATGTAACAGACATCTACCTCTCCTACGAAGAAAGGCTGAGAGAATTTCACAGAGAGGGTGGTGAGGCACTGGAACAGGTTGCCCAGAGATGTTGTGGATGCCCCATCCCTGGAAGTGTTCAAGGCCAGGCTGGATGAGGCTTTCAGCAACCTGGTCTAGTGGAAGGTGTCCCTGCCCATGGCAGGGGGGTTAGAACTAGACGGTCTTTAAGGTCCCTTCCAACCCAAACCATTCTGCGATTCTATGATCCTCAAATTAGGAGAAAAAAAATTACAAAAGCACTCATGGGCTCACTAACCCTTCTCAGGCAAGTATGACAGTCACAAAAGCCTCTCTAACTCAAGAAAATAATATGTCACTTCATATTTACAAAGTGACAGCTTTCAAAAAAGAAACTTAGAGCCCTCCAGGGGTAGAGAATAGTCTGAAACACTTCCTCAGTTACTAAATTTAGCTTTTTGCTGACTTCCTCCTGATGTGGCCAATATAAACTTTCCCTATTTTTTCTCTGGAAGATGGAGAGCATCATTGCCTTACAACAGAAACATGAAATCCCATGATTCCAGTTGCCATTGAATCTGGCATCCTTATTTTGCCAGGGGTATTTTTAGAATCATAGAATCATTTAGATTAGAAAAGACCTTTAAGAACATCAAGTCCAAGCGTTCACATAACACTGCCAAGTCCACCACTAAACCATGTCCCTAAGAGCCTCATCTACAGCCTTTTAAATACCTCCAGGGATGGTGACTCAACCAGTTCCCTGGGCAGCCTGTTCCAATGCCTGACAACCCTTTCAGCGTATGAAGCTTCCTACAAAATGGTGGCTTTGGGTCGTTAGTATGCCAAGCATTTTTTTAATTTATTTTTATAGACAGTTCACCTTCAGGTTTCTTTGGATTTTAATGCTGCTCAAAGGCTTCAAAGATATTAGCACTTTCAGCATTACTAACTTGTGTGATTTGTTTTCATCCTCCATAAAGATGAGAGAGGACTTTGAGTGTTTTCTCTCTGTGTCTGACAAATGTTAACAATGGGCGTTTGCATAAGAAAGGCTCATGATTTATATTTTGATTTTCAATCTATAGTCAAGATAAGCCTAACCAGAGATTATTTGGGAAAGATAAATATTTATCCCATTTTTCTTCTGACAAGCTGAAAGATGCAAAAGTTCAGAATATATTAAAAGGGAGGATGCAGCCTTCCCCACACTAAATTTATAGACTACATTATCAGAGCTGGCCTTCACATGTCTTTCCCTCCTCCCCTTTTCTGCGTAGAAAATCTGTAGAGCAAGGACCTTGTGCTTTGTGGGGTTTTTTTAAAGCTCTCGGCACTTGGTGGTGGTGTCTGAATAATTAATCATACTACATTTGTATATGGTTATGCATGAAGAACTATTTGTACCAGAAAACAACAATATGGACATGCACAGAAACTGTGCACCCACTTTTGAGAGATTGCCTGGCTAACAGCGGCAGAAAACACAGTGTTTCTGTATTTTCTGTAAAGCCCATGTGTTCAGTATTGTCCTCTTAGAAGGAATAAATATCTTAGCACTCAAAACCCTTCATGTGACAGTGGTATTATTAGTACCATAAACCCTAAGAGGAGTTCAGACCTCACAAGAAAAACACATGTTACAGGCAGGGTGATTTTTTTTTTTTTTTTTTTTTCCCTTCAAACCTTCCTCTGAAAAAAATAATTTCACAAATCTTTTCCACCTATTTCATTTAAGAGATGCTCTCAGCAGATAAGGTTAGCACAGTACATATGTCCCTCTCCAAATCCTCACTTATCTTCTTCCCTAATCATACCTGAGATTCAGCTGGCTGGTCATGCCCAGCATTCATTCTGCATGGCTTACCGAGTCTGGCGGAAACCACAGCTTCAAAGCCATTGTTCCTTATGGTGTT
Source organism: Eurypyga helias (assembly GCF_000690775.1). Lineage (NCBI taxonomy): Eukaryota > Metazoa > Chordata > Aves > Eurypygiformes > Eurypygidae > Eurypyga > Eurypyga helias. Next base: position 6,882 of record NW_010240380.1, on the reverse strand, counting down.
TTTTAGCTGCTGCAGCAATTTTCCTGTGCCCACATCCTTTACCTACAAGGCTTTTCCTAGCAATTATCATTCACACTGCTCTGCTGCACAGCATTTTTAACTGGGGGATTTTGCCCTACCTCATTCCAAAGGCTCGGTTCCTACCTTCATCAGTTATAACCAGTGTGCTGGCACCTCACCCAGCTCTTCATCTGACAGCCAAACTACTTACTCACTCGAGCTGGCACACACTACTCCCAGATCCTGCGCCGTCTTTAGGACATAAACAGCCGTTCACGGGAACATCCCTTATTTCTCCTCTCACCTTTATCCCTGCACCCCAGCAGGAAGCTGACACTTGAGCACAATTCCCTTGGGTATAGTGTTACAAACCCACTCACTCCCTGTCACCTTCCCTATGTGCCATGATGGTTGTATCCAGGTTGCCCAGTAGGGCATGCCCCAGCAAGCCTCAGGGGACATGCATGAGATCCGCTGGAGCAATCCGTGGCTCCCATCCAGCCTGCGTGCTCCGGCTCCTTGGCAAAGCAAAGAATGGGAAAGGACGGTGCATGCTCTGGTCGTGCCCCAACATGGAGTTTGGACACAGCCGTGGCACGCACCCAGGCGCAGATGCTGGGAAACTCTCCTGGGTTCAGGAGCGCAGGCATTGCACTGGACAGAGGCTCTCATGGCATTACATAGCTACTTTGCTTGAAAACATGAGACACTGAAGATTATTAAATGCCTCTGAAATACGTGCCACCGAGCGTGGCATTCCTTAATGGCTGCCAGGACAAACAAACCCAAGTCACTGCATTAACATCTATATTCTCCGCGAGTGTTAGACATCAGCAAATGGGGATGCTGGGGAAGAAGAGGAGCAACTGCAGATGCAGACCGGAGTGATGGGAAAATCTGTCCTAATACACAGAAATAAAAGTAAAGTCTCAGCCAGGGCTTCTGATGCTGTCCTTTCTGTGACCTTCTCCAGCCTCTGTTTACCAAGAGCTTTGCGGAAACCACTCCAATTACTACACACTCGAGTAGAAGGTTTCCACTGGCACATAAGCATGCGTGTGCCGGAGATGCCAGTCACAGCTTTCCAGACTAACGTAGTTCTCAAATGTGCACATCACTGCGGATACGGGGATGAGCAGTGGGGGAGAAAAAACACAAGCTCTCAAAACGCAGCTCTTCGGTATTTTGGCCTGAGAAAATGCAGTTGGTCTGGGGATACAATCCAGGAGCTCCAGGGTCTGTTGCCTCCTCTCACCCTCCTGCCAAGCTATGCCTTTTGCTTTTCCTTCTGTTGAGCATTTGCAAGTTGAAGAACCCCCCCTACAAGCTGCTGAAGTGTGGGCCCTGAGGACGTGTGACCCTCCAGAGCAGCAGACGTCCTGCTCTGTACATGCTCTGACTACCCTGGAGGTGGGTGGATTCCTCCAGGACTCGCTAAAACATTGACAAGTAACTTGGGAAGAGATAAGAGATCAAATTAAGTTCTTAACTGGACTGTGAAATGATTTGGGTTACAACACAGGAGAAAAGAAAGCCAAAAGCAAACAAACAAAAAAAAAAACCCTTAACACTACTCAGGCATGATGCTTGAGAACAGACAAAGATCTGGAAAATCTGTAAAAGTAAAAATGTGAGAGGGTGTGAGATCTCATACCAACTTTCTAGATCCCCCTTAAGGACTTCTTACACTCACTGTTTGGCTACATAGCCAG
>NW_010240380.1:1006-5137 GCF_000690775.1 Eurypyga helias | reverse complement strand
TCATCTTGTCATTTCTATAAAAATAATGGTTATTAATGCTGGATAATTTCTTCATATGCGGACTTTAACCTCAAGGAGAGGCACGTTTGAAAGAAAAAACCCTCATCTATGAAAGTAGGATTCGCTTCAGCAAAAAACTATGACACATACATAATCCTTCCAGAAAGTTTAGCTAGCTATCACTTTACTATTTAGGAGAAATGCAGAGTTAGAGAGCTAAAAATTTATGCTGTTATTATATAGGTGGCTGTGTACAAGTAACATCTTGCAAGCCTTAGAAAATTCTTTCCCCGTGTATACATGTAAATTTCTAGAAGACCAACTGCATACATTTATTTTCTAGAAACTCGGAAATAAGGGACAGATTCAACCTATCCAATTTTAACAACCTATAGGAGGTATCTCATAGAAGCCCACCAGAGACCTGAGTCTGCCTCTGTCCCAGTGAGGGGGAGCTCAGGGTGACCTCTTCCTTCATCTGGGCTCTGCAGGGAAGCGTTACAAGTCAGGTCAGATCAACGCCAGGTCCAAGTCTGCAAAGACCTATTTGAGTAAACAGTCTTGGCAAAGGTAGTAGGTTGAATGCAGCAGCTCCACTGAAAGCAACCAGCTGTCCTCCCGGTGAATATCCCACATAACCTGAGGAAGCATGGTGGGATTTAGCCAAATATGAGCATCTTATTTACGTAAATATCACATATTACTTGCATAAAACTTTGCAACAACAGACCTCTGGCTATTATAGCCTCTCCCTGCGCAGTCTATCCCCTGCAATAAGATCAGGAAAAAAAACATTTTAATACAGTACAATAGGAACAGCCCAGTCCTTCCTTCCTCCACGAGCTACTTTGCATGTCAGAGCACTTCATATACTTGTTAACCAACAAGCACAGGCCCTTTCAGTACAAGAAAAATACTTTGGCAATAAAAAAAAGCAACAGGCAGCAGCTACAGACACTATTATTTAAATAATAGTGACTTTAGAGTCACCTTTTGAAAGGTAAAATAAATAAATTCTTACTGCAAAGCCAACACAGCAAAGCATTCTGGGTTTTCCTATTTGCAACACCAGAGCAAGACTTGAGTAGTTTTTGGGCTCTGGAAAAGGAAGTCACCGATAGATACGAAAGGCCACGAGACAAAAAAATGAAAGTACTTAGTGCATGAACTAGCAACAGAGAGAAAACGAGGGGATTCATTTGACAGCCCTTTCTACAACACCCCAGCAATCTGATAAGCGGTTGGCACTTTCCTCTGGAAAAAAGGAGGAGTCAAGTATGACTTGCTTTTTCAGGATAACGAGGAACTAAATCTCTTTTCCTCAATATTGCCAAAAGCCCCATTATGAAAAAAAGCAGAAAAGCAGCAGCTATCCGTGCAGTGCTGCAGAGACTCACGCAGTGAATTTAAAAACTCTAAACTTGTTTTCGTAAGGATCCTGCAGGGATTAGTCCGTATGTTGTAGGAAAGGTGGTCATGCTTTTTCTTGGAAACCAACTGGCCAGCTACCCTTTTATGGCTACGGCTGCGGCGAGAGGAACAACACACCATGGCCAAATATGGAGCCAGGCTGAAGTTGCTGAAGCCATTTCTTGCCTTGGACCCGAGCCACCGATCGTGCTTTTTTATTGTGTGTTGCCTTCAGCTAGCCCAGATGCAATAAAGGCATCGAGATGCAGAAACACCCGTGCCTTCCCTTCAAAATACTTCCTCTGGAAGTACTGCACAGCCTAATTAGATAATTACATTTGCAAAAGGAATGATAATGCAAAAATTAGAGCAGCCTTTCAGCGTACATCGCACCCCTCCTTGACAAACAGCCCAAAGTAGCTGACCGTATGCAGAACATAACACTGAGCTAGAAGACCTAATGTGCTCAGAAAAATAAAACCCATCCTCCGTTTGTGCTGCAGCAGAGGAAACAGGGAAGGAGCTCTCCCAGGAGACCCCGGACAAAGCGCTCCATGCCCCAAACCTGCGCAGCAGCATGCTGAGCTGCCTGCCTGCCTTCCGAAGGTGAGAGCACCTGGCAGCATGTGGATTTAAAGGCAGTAGCGCTGCTGAGAAATACACGCAAAGCAGGGCTGCTCCAAGACTCGCCGATCACCACCAAGGCGTTATTCGGCTCCTGGGTGGCTCAGTGCCAGGCCGGGGCTGGAGGCTGAGCGCTGGGGTTCATCTAGGGCAACGATGGGGTGTGTGGCGCCGGCGGGTGGCAGGTACTTAAGAGGACTAGTGGAAACGCACTTGGCCAAACTCGCCAGGGACACTAGGGAAGCTGCACGATGGAGTACTATACGAAGCCCTGGAAGCAAAGTACAGCAACTTGAAGTACAGCTGGGTTCATCCAGAGATGACCTGGCCTATGGATACACACTTACCTATCACCATTCCTACAGGCAGCCTGAGGAAGGAAATTAAAAGCAAACAAGGAGACACAGTAGCAATATCTCTTCATCAAACAAGAGAAGCAAGGGAGAGCAAGAGGCCACAAATTCACAGTTGCTTTTCCTTGTCCTACTTCTCAAAGGCTCCGTTTTATCCCTCTCCATCCACACCTTTGCTCTGCCTTGTGCTGGCACAAGCATTTCCTCAGCTCTGCGGTGAGCTGGACCAGGGGAACTAATCCAGGCTGAAACTAATCTAGCAAAATTTTTTTTATGCAGTGGGAGGGACAAAATCAGCTCCCTCAAGAGCAGTACCCACAGCGCTCATCTTGAACCAGCTGTGACTCAACCTGTACCTGTGGCCACAGGCACACGGGGACTTTAGGCTCAATGGTTCGGATGCTTGCTAGCAGCAGACACAAGAAAGCAGGGAGCTCAGCACATGCAGCAGAGCCTGCCTGACAGTATCCAAGCAGTTAGCTCTGTGCTGATGTGGCTACACAGCCATGATTTAACGCTAGCTCCAGTGCGTTTGCATCTGTCATAGTCGCCACAGAGAATTAAGCACTGCAAGTATAGGCCAAGATCTAGAGCCGGTCCCATTTCTTCACATTCAAATTGGTCCTCCAAATGCAAAAAGAAGCAGGAATTCTAACATCTTTTTTTTTTCCATTTCTGCCATTTGTAAATAGCCTTTAAGAACACTTAAGCACTGCCTCCCCAAAATCAGTCACAAGAAATTATTTGCTTGTATTATGTTTCGATCTCCCTTCTCCAGGCACCTCTGATTACACCAGCATTCATTTGTGGTATAACCGTGTTGGCTACCAAAGAGATGCAGCAGGGATGAGTGAGACTCACCCATAATTAAACAGTGCAGTGTCTCCTCCGCTCTGCAGCCTCTCTGCTTGTGCCCAGCTCAGCTCTAAGCCTCCGAACTGCTTTCACCAAACCCTGGGCTGAACTCGTTAGTGGCAGAAACCAGAGCAAACCGGGGGCTGTTAATGAGCGCTGACTCGCAATGGTTTCTTAGGAGTCATTACGTTGTCAAGGCAGATCCAAGCGCAGTGGTCTTCGGCCACTGGAATGCAATATCCCTTGCCTTGACATGCTTCCTGCATGCGGGAGAGCCACGGGGAACTGGCACCAAGCTGGGCTGGCTCCATACCAGCCAAAAATACCCCAGAGATAATATTCAGTTACCCTGACAGAGTGAATTTAAGACCCCTATGTGCTCTTCTTGCAGTTCAAGGTGACCTCCACAAAGAAGGTCACTGCAGTAAACTTCATCTTTGCCAAAGGACTGGGGGGAAAAGGAAAAAAAGAAGGAAGAATGAAAGATAATTAGAAAAATGAATATTCTAGTAATTAGTTTGCATCACAGTGAAAGTAAGCGATAGTTAATCCTAAATTAAATGTCACAGCGTAGACAGGAATAAGAAGAGTGAGAGAGACGGACAAACACCTCCCCCCCGCCTGCAGAGGCAAAGGTTTGCAGTTAACTCAAACTGCACCAGGCTCTCTCTGCGGAGCAGCTATGAAAGTAACACATGCTTACGCCATGCCAGGGGTAGATGGCATCCTCCTGACATCTCAGGGGAGGGCTCGATTCTGCTATCAATTACTCCGCCAGAAGCTTCCAGTAACTCCCTTTACATCTGCGAAAATGAGATCAAAACCAGGCCCAAGGTCCCTGCTCCACAAAGCTCGCTGTGTACTGTTGACAGTTAAAATGATGAGCAAA
>NW_010240380.1:0-975 GCF_000690775.1 Eurypyga helias | reverse complement strand
AAAGAGGGAACTATAAAGGTGACCAAACAGCAGGAAAAGGGGTGGGGGAGAAAAGACACTTTTAGGAAAGCAATTATAGCTTCTCTTTCATGTTGCTTTCTTTATGCTTAGTGGAGACCAAGGGTGTTTTGCTTTCAAAAGCCAGGTGTGGTGGCAGGAATGGAGAGAATCTGAGCGAGATTAATGGGAGTTTCAGAAACAAAAAATTAACTGACTTTCCTCTAAAAGCTTTTAATGATATTCAGGCCAGGCTATTTTCCTGACTACCCAGGGTTGATACCAGCCTTTGGCTGGCAGTAAAGCCTGTGGCTGCTGTCCTCCCCTGTCACACAGATGAGGCTCTTCTTTTAGTAAAGGAGTACATGAAAAGATACTGTGCAAAGGGAACTGGCATCGGCATAGTTTGTTCTTCAGAAAAATCTGCTAAGCCTGAAAGATAAACCTGTGAGTTGATCTCTATTTCCATTTTGAACTGGGCAGTCTCCTTTGGCAGGTACGAACGAACTTCCCTGACCCCAACCAGCAGAGCTCTGCTCTGCCTATCAGTGAAAATCAAAGAGCCCATGTGCACCAATGACTCGGATACACAGTGGAAAACTGGTGCAAAATCCACCTTGCATATGCACACATTTGCATGCATGTGTTCAAATTTAATTTTGGACGATACCTTAAATTCAGACTGAATGGTAAAACAGTCAAAATCAGAAACAGCGAATCACTGGCACTAACCTAGAAATGTAAAATATCCTAATACTGTAACTCTGGGGGTATGGTGCTGGGACTTCACAGGCTATCAGAAGTCATGCAGGAACAGACCAGAAATCCTCTGAAATGCATAGGGAGTGGAGCCAGCAGGGAAGGCAGCCGGTTGCTTTTGCTGGTAGTAGGGATGCTCTCCCTCCAGTCTGTTTTTTGACCAACTGGGAATGCGCTAATGAGGGCTCTTTGCAAAGTGACACTGCAAAAATGCAAACC
>NW_010240379.1:12773-27175 GCF_000690775.1 Eurypyga helias | reverse complement strand
CCCCACCCCCCACCTCCCCCCCATTTCTCTATTTCTAGAGAAATCAATCCTCTGTGTGTTGAAAAAGCTAAATAGCTAGGAATAAGTCATATTTCACTTGGGCTAGAGAAGCAAATTGATTTCTAGTGTGTAGTTCTACTATCTATTGTAATGGGCCAGGAAATGCAGGTGCATGAGTTGTCATTGTTGAAGTCAAGCTGGGCTTATGTTTTGCATATGACTAAAGGAATAAACAGGTTGTATTCATGAATCATATCTGACGGGTAGGGCACACCACTCTAAATGTTTCAAAAATAACAATGCAATAGGCATGAAGAAGCCTATAATTTGCAAGAAAACCACAGAACAAACGAACGGCACGACATTTTTTTTTAAAGATTACAGAATTACAGAATTACAGAATGGTTTGGGTTGGAAGGGACCTTAAAGATCATCTAGTTACAACCCCCCTGCCATGGGCAGGGACACCTTGCACTAGACCAGGTTGCTCCAAGCCTCATCCAGCCTGGCCTTGAAGATGGCCAGGGATGGAGCATCCAGAGCTTCTTTGGGCAACTTGTTCCAGTGCTCCACCACCCTCTCTGGGAAGAACTTCTTCCTGATATCCAGTCTAAATCTCCCTGTTTTCAATTTAAACTCATTGCCCCTTGTCCTGTCACTAAAGGCCCTTGTAAAAATAAAATCTACATACTTCCAAGGAATGTCAAGTATTGTTTAGAAGTGAGACCTATCTATTACCCGCAATTTTTTTCTGGAAAGACAGCATTTGAGATAAGAATCATATATAACCTTATACTACTTTTAAGGTAATAGGAATAATTATTATAACATATTAACTAATAATTATAGACTACTTCAGAAACTGTCCCAATACATTAGTGAAGGTAGGTAAATGGTGTTCATGATCCTTAAATATTTGGAAAAATTTTGTGGTTATGGAGACTAAAAGAACAACAATCAAAAACAAACTAGTATTTGCTGTTAACTTGATTCTTGGTACTGTAGGTGACAATGAAAACCTCACACAGAAAACTCACAGTTTCCTGTAATTTCCAGTTAGGCCTGGAAAGGTTTTGTCTCATACGGTACTCATTACCTACTAGTTTATCTGGTAACTGTGTGAATTTGTGTTCTTCTCCTCAAAGTATCAACTCCATGGGAAAATGGGAACCATCTAAGATTTGATAATCAATCTGGAGTATTGACAGGTTGTGAGGTACAAGACTGCATGAAGAACAATTGCTAATAAGAGTGGGAGCTATTCTAGTAAAGTGCCTTTACCGGCGCATTGGACTAGGTTTTTGTTTAACTCCAGACAACTTTTTTCTTTTTTCAAGTAAACAATGAGAGGAAACAATGTTTTATTTTTAAATCTTCTGAACAACCCAGTACACTTGTTTTCTGTTTTCACGAGAATGATCTGTTGCTCATAATGCCATATCTCGCACATCATCCTCTCTGCATGTGTGCTGCTGTCCCTGGCATACAACTGACACTCTTGATCCCTAAGGTGCAGCCACTCACCTTTAAGAACACGTACAGCTATTTGAAAGTTAGAATTATTCACGTCTGTGAAAACTTGAGAATTCTTTGTGAAAATTGCTTTATGAAGGCTTTCATTAATTAGGTTCTTGCTCATCCACTGCTTCAAAGCATGGATGCATTTCTAACAGTCTCTGGAAACTTAAATGCCATAACAATGATACAACCACTATTTTTGTCCCTGGTATGACTGTAAAAGGGCTACTAATGATGAGTTGAAAATAGATATATCAAAGAGTCGTCTAGCAAGAGATCCTAAATTAGGACCTTGCTGCAACAAGGGAAATGCATCGTGATTCATGAACTCTTAAGAGAACTGTGTTGCTGCTTCTGCTATGTAACCCTCATGACTGGGAATGAATGCATATAAAGCTGGTTTTACTCCTTTTAGCTCATGCTCTGTGATTTTCACAACATTCATGTTCTTTAATTAAGTTATATCTGCTGGCATTCACCTAGGAATATTTCTGATCTAGTAAAGACTTCCTGTGTTTAGCATTTAAAAGTGTTTTTCATACATTTCAGTTTGTCAGACTATGCTTCCTGTTGTTCACAGACACTGATGCTCATTGAGTTTCCAGTTCATTGTGTCAAAAGTCAATTCTACTAATATGTATTACTTCAATTTTTTATGTGAGCAGTAGTCAGAAGTTCAATTTTCTCTTATCTTCCCCTTTATATCAGTCAAAATTAAATGCCTGGAAAGATGACAGTTTTCTGCAACTTTTCTTGGTCAAAGTAATTTTGCTTAAAGCTAACTTTTTCTTCTTCCTTCATATCTAATTTAAGCCAATAATTTCAAATGATAAACAGCCAAGCTCTGCACAAAGATAGAATTAATGCTTTGAGATATCTATTGGTATTCTATATGTACAAGATCAAAAGGAGGTTACATTTTAAAAGAAGAAAGGTTTAAATAAGATAAAGATTTGGGGAAGAAAACTCATGAAAAAAGTAATTTAAAGAGGAAAGTTTTACAGAGTAATAACATGCACAGTAGGGTGTAAGTTTAGACCTGTGAAACTGGCATGTTTATGAACATGTTCTGAGCTGGAAAAGTTTTTGATAAAGACATGAGAATAACAGCTTCAAATATTCTGCTTTGCCTCAGAACTCTAGCCTTAATTATGCTGTGAGAATCCAAAGATCAAAAGAACCAAGTTGTGTGAATTGGACACTCAGCTGGCATAAATAAGGACTGATCTGTTTAAAACAATGAGACTACTGAGAGACACCAGTTGTGGATGTGGCCTCATGCTTTTAATGCCATAGGGTAAGTTACTCTGTGCTACATTCTAAACTGCAAGCAGACTTCTGACGGCATGTTTGTCCACAGAGCCAGAGCTTTTCTGTTGGGCAGGCTACTTTCTGGGCAGAGAAAGCAGGCTTCAGGCTGGAAGAAGAGTACTGCCCTTCCCACCATGAGCTGGCTTCAACATGCTTTCTGGATGACATGGGGAAGCAGCACAATGTTGCTACGGTTTTGCCCTCACCCTGTTCCCTGTCCATGCCTGAGGGGATTCTGGGAAAAGAAGCAGGGAAAAGAACATCACCTGCTTGATGGAAATTCACAAAGGCCATCATAATCTTCTCAAACCCATGAAAAAGAAAAGGTTGATGTCTTTATTGATCAAGTTGCTATCTTCCTTTAACCATTCCCCTCTTTAGATGACTGCACATACACACTTTATATAATGGAAGGTGAGTCGTGACATTTTTCTGAAAATAATGCAAATGAGAGTGGACTTGTTCCTAAGGTGACTTTGTAAAAATCTAGGGGGAGAAAGCTAATAAACTGTTTCAGAGCTCTGTGTATAGTTCTATAACCATCTGCCTGATCAACCTGTACATGGGATGATGAAGATAAACAAAAATAGGCTGTCAGGGTTCTCAACAGCTGCCTAATCTGTCCTTCCTTCTTGTAGTAAGATTAATATTGACAAATCAATATATATTTGAGACTTGTTTTCTTTAACTTCTTGATAAAGAAATTCAAAAGTGAGGACTGCTCTCTTTTAGGCAATATCAGAAAGTAGTTGTGGCTCTGTCTGACAGAAAGTTTTTCATATGGCCATCCTGAATTTTCAGTGTAAAATAACCACAAGTACCTTCATGAACATAGAGAACAAGTTTGTTCCTTACTTCTTTGTGTCAGTCTGGTCCTTTTCAATATTTTCTTCTTGAGGATAGAGAAAACTTAATTCTCATTTTTTCATCACAAGACAAGAAACCCTGACTGTTCTTTTTGGTGTCCATCAGACTGGTGTCTTTCTTTAAAGGCATCTTTTCAGACAGGACACAGAATTACGTATGAGAGATTACTTTGTAAATTCTGCAGGCTTATATATAGGCTTTGTTTATTGCCTTTTTTTGCAGAGAAATGACTTTACTCAAGTATTGTGCTTGTGATTCACTACACCCCTAAATTCCTTTTATTTAAAACAGCTACCTTTAAGTTTGTCTTGGTCATTGCAATTGTCCCCCCTGAACTAAATTCTTTTAGATTTGTTAGTTTTCAGATTTGATAGGACAATTTTGAATTCTGATCGTGGCTTACAACTTACTTGAAGTCCCTTCCATCTTCTTGTTACTGCAAATTTAATAACAGTAGTGAGGAACTTTTGTTACAGAAGAAGGAAAATTTCAGGGTTTGAAGCTGGAGGTAAATCTATTGTGGATTTGTTTCTGAACTTAAGAGAAAAGCTGCTTGAGAGTGTGAGAGTGCAAAGCAACTTGGGTAAATGTTCACAACCCATTGGAAAGAAAGGAAAAGGAAAATAAAAATAGAAATAGTGGACTTCAAGAATTCAAATATAAGTAAAACGAGAAAATCAACAGACAACATTTTCCAAGTGAAAAAAATTCCTCAAGATAAAAGGATTTAAGGAAATAGGTTGCTTTCTTATAAAGAAGCAGTGCTAAGGACAAGTTAAATTATCGCAGAATGTATAAATGTGAAAATGCGTATTAGGAAACAGCTTGACTAAATGTGGCTAAATAGAGAAAAATGCAAAATAGTAGAGTTTGGGTCAGATTATGAAGGATAAACACAAAAGGAAAATCAAAACACTAAAGCACAAAAAACAAAGATATTTTCTGAGGGTTTTTTAGATAGACTGTCCAACAAGGCTCTTTTAACAAAGGAGTTTAAAATTTGTCATTCCACTACATGCTCTGGATGTGGTCTGGACTGGGTAACTATTGCCATAGTGTCTCTAGTTCACCATTTCTTCAGGCCAGTTTCTTCTGGCTAAACCAACCTGTAGAATTTTCCTGTGTTCAGATGAGTTGCACAAAGCCTTTTTTTTTTTTTTTTAAACATTTTAGATAAATAAACCAAAAACCTGCTTTTAAGAAGGGAATGTAAGGTGCCCTCATTTACTTCAGGATCAAAAATATTTAGTTTCTTGAATCTTGCAGGAAGGAATTTTTGTTCTGAGAAATGAGTATTTTCTATGATACACCAAAAAATTTTACTCAGTTGTCAATATTTCACATGTTGATTCTGTATGGATGTTCAGAGACATGCAGCTCTGTATTCACAGTTCATATTGTCAAGTGCATTTTAATATTTTTATTTGTTTGTTTTCATTTAAAATACATGGTTCAGGTATACTTAGAAAAATGACAGTCAAGGTATAATTGTTGCAAACTTTTTTTGTTGTTGTTCTTTGAAAAAAGATTTAAAATAGAAATGGAAAATGGACATTCTTTCTTTCAAGTAAGGTGACAGAGTGAAAATTAACACTTCTGCAATGGAAATTTTTGAATTCTGGCAGGGTTGTGGTTTTTTTTTTTTCTTGAACTCTTTCTATACTCATTTAAACTTCAGTTTCACCAATATTAATTCACTAAAGTTTTACAATTTTGTAATTTTGACTTGGGGGTTTATACAGATTTGTCATGTATATGGACCATACGTATCAGGAAAACATGGTTTGGGAAAAAAAAGGTGTCTGCTAAATTAAATTTATGTTTCTCAAATAAAGAAAATAAATTTATTTCTCAAATAAATAAAGCTCTATTTCTGTGGAATTCATTATAGATGAAATATTAGTAACTTGGTAGCAACAAGAACTTACAGGAAGAGTGAATCATATGAAGTTTCTTAGATAAGTAACCACTCATCTTCCTCCTTATTTATTACATTAAGCAAACCTAAACACAAAAAACTCCCTCTTAGATAAGCTCAAAACTTAATTTTCAATAGGATGTGTTGTCTTACAGCAGTTATATTTTTCTTTATTCTGTTGTTTACGAACACAGGGAAAAAAAAAATTAGATGCTATTAGTACTGTAAAAATGTTCTAAAAGCTTCCGGGGAAGCAGATATCAGTTTACAAATGTGACAATTCTCACATTGCTGAAATAATGGAAAAGCAAGTTGCGAAGCTTTTCCTTCATGAGCGCTTGTGGCAGTCCACAAATAATAATTCCTATTAATAAGACATATAATGTTTCTCAACATGTGTCCTGATCTGCAACTATTATGTCAATAAACATAGCTAATCAGTTTAATGTGCTTTAGGGTGAGACAAGCAGTGAATACCAATACAGAGATAACAAAAAGGAATCTCTTGCAATTTTTTTCTGTGGCAGGAAAAGCTGGGCATCCATATGTGGCCTAGTACCTTAATGAATACGGATTGAAAAGTTTTCTGAAAAAGCATTTTTCATATCAAGAAAAAAAAGTTACCCCATGTATTCTTGAGAGACATTTTATTTATTTCAACAAATAACCTGATACCTTCTTTATGTAACCGAGATGTTAAATGTCTCCTTTCACACTAAGCCATTTTTACTGAAACTTGGCAATGTTTAATCAATAATGATTAGACTTTGGCTTTTTCCGAGGAAATTCAGAAAAGCTTTAATCTGCAGTAGTTTTTTATGTTTCACTGAACAATTTAATTTTCATGCTTTCCCTTCTTTGCACTGCCATGAAAATATGTCCTCAACATTTTGTTCTACATGTTCATTTACTAACTTTTTTCTTCTGCAGTCTGGGATATTTATAATTGCCTTTCAAAAACATGCTTAATATTTATCCTGGTTTGAGAGCCAATGTATCATTGTAATTTTGAAATGACCTTTTATAGGCTGACTGAAGACCAAAGAAACTATCAGAAATGAGTAGGGTTGCTGTTATTAGAAAAGACTGTAATTTTTTTTTTTTTTAATTAAATTTCCAACTTACTTTTTGTCTTATTACCTGGACTACTCCACATTCATCTGAGGAGATAAAGTGTGTATAAATATCATCATCAGATTCAGACAAACACTGCTGTGATTTCTGTTTTGTAGAGTAAAGTGAGGAGATCCTGCAGTGCACTGAATTTATAGGCTATTTGAACAGATAGATGAAGTCTTAATTTTTACATATTGCAAAAAACCCACATACTTTCAAGCATATCAAAGACAGAAATATTCTTTTAATAAACAGATGTGATCTATTGAAAGGCTGTAGAACAAATTTTAATCTCTGTTTACTTCAAATACATTTCATTAGATTTTGTAGTCTTGCAGAGCTACATTAAAACAGAGAAAAGAGAAAAGACCAATTAGGTCACCCAGTCTGTCCCTCAGGGGGTCAGTAAAGGATTGTTCCCTACAGTGTGCAATAATAATTTTATCTAATTATGCAACTCCTAAGAATGACTAATCAATTCAATCTCTCAATTAACGAAGCATTCCATGACTCTTTTTCAGTAAACAGGGGTGTTTTGATGCCTAAGTAAGTGAGCTATTACAGTGGAAGGAAAAAAAAAAAAAATCAAATTTATATGCATTAAAATAAGATTTTTATACAAACTGCTGAAAAAATCAGGGCTTTTCTTCCATTCTTTGTAGGTTCCAGGACAGGGCTGCATGAAGTACTGCAGTACAGAGTAGCCAAGCGTATTATAGTAAAGGGTTGTGAATCAAGTAGACAACTGAGAACTAGCATTTTCTTTCCACCTATCAAATGGACTTTGTAAATTATACCTTTGATGACAAGAACCTTCAGTTCTGGACAGTTTGATTTTTAGCCTCTCCAAGTTGTCACTTATCACAACAAGTTTTATATTTCCCAGTATGTACTTTTAGTAAATATTTCACAGCAGATTGAAGGACAATATGAATTAAGTAAATACACCTTGTGCCAATCACGAATCAACTTTTGTCCTAAAAGAACCTTATTAAATGTTTTGTTGTGTTATTGATTTCCAGCAGAACTATACTCTGCCTGCACTTATTTCAGCTGGCAGCTGTGTTTTCTTCTAGTTTCACTCCATTCTGAATATTTGCTTCCCAGTTAAATTAGAATAGAGGAGAAATTAACATGGGAGAACATATGTTACCTTTATTGTCTGAAGCTGGATATATATGACATCCTGAGATTGTATTTCACTTGCAGATCTATCATTTTCCCACACCTTTTTGGTATTGGATGGCACTTTAATCTACTCTCTTGCTTTACCAAAGGTGCTATATTTTGTTGTGACTTGATGAAGTTTTTCTATTAATCAGATCTTTTCTTCTTGATTGCTTTCCCTTTGAACATGAACTCTGCTGAAAGGAAGCTTCCCAGCCATATAGACTGATAATCTTTCTACTCAGTCCTTAAATAAACCTGTATGTTCTTTCCTACAAATGTAATCAGGTGTTTTGTCTAAGTAAAGATGAAAGAATCTTTCCTCCAATATTTACACTGTTTCCGCAATGAATCCTCATTGATGTGTATATATGTAGCCTACCAATGTTTAGTATGTAAATTTACAAGCCACAGGTTACTACCTGTGTATTTACTACTACAGGTTCAGGTAATACTTAACATATGGAATCTCAGGAGATCCTTTGCTCTTGGCAACTGATATTGTACCTGCTTCTGAGAGTTTTAATCTGTGTCTTTACTCTTTATCTGTTTGCTTGCCTATGAAAAGATTAGCTCTTATAATCATTTACATCCTCTATATCTTGTATGTAGATGGATGAAGAATTCCTGGCAGTATGACAAGGACTGAGCCTGTCAGCTGGTGTTGAATTAAATAGACTTTTGTTTGATTTTGAAGGTCACCCTAGTATGGATGGTTCAAAAAATATTTGCATGCATTTCCCTCTCTAAAGATGTTGAATTTGCACAATATGATTTGTTTTGTGGCTTTTTTTTTTTTCCCTTTTCCTTTTGAAGTACATTTTTAATGCTTTAAAAATTTCTTGGACTTGTCAATGGGTAAGATATGGCAACTAGTTGTCAGTGGTACAAGCAACTATCACCACCAGTTTTGGCAATTAGCAAAAATGCATTGATTGAGGTATTCCTAGTTAATTACAAAAATTACATTATTTTCTGCCTTTTTCTTCATTGCAGCATAGGGTTGTGATTGGTTAAAAAAGAGAATCTATGTAGGAATATTCAATTATAAATGAATATTGGAGACACTAATCTGGCTGATGCAATTTAGAACATCCTTCAGGCTTATTTATGTTGCATATCTCAAGCAGACAGACATGTAGGAACACTGGAGATGGGTTAAACTTCATTAACCCTTGCAGAGTTGCATCATCTGGAGACTAGGAGGTTTTGAGTCTCTGACTTCCAACCTTGGGATTTTCTCCTTCCCCTGTGCAATAGAGCCAGGAAAGTTCCAGAGTATCCTTATTCTAGACATGTTGATTTAACAGATTTTTACAGTTAACAGTAGCTTTTGACTGCAAACATTCAAATCTCGTATTCCATCTTTTTTCTTTTGGTTTCTTAAATTGGGAGATAATTATACTATATGAGTTCACTACTGTAGTGTCTTCGGCTATACCCGTACTGTTAAATTTAACAGTGCCACAGAATGATACTGGATACTGGGCACTGTTAGCATAGTCATTTGCATGGTTTACATGTAGCACTTTTTCCAACAATTTGCAAACATGATTAAGGAAGTAGTGTGAGACAGGGACAATATTCAACAGGAAAATTGAATGTGGTGACCCAGTCTAGGAGGTTACCAGACTCAGATTGTATGCTAGGTGTGCAGAAATAATAAGGAATTAGAGTGGTCTGTAACTACAGGGGAAAAAAAAACACCCACAAAAAAATCCCAACAACAACAAAAAAAACAAACAACAAAAAAACCCCACAAACAACCAAACCAAAACAAAACAAAAAAAAGGCAGTGAGAACTTTCTTCATGAAGATGAGACCATTTACTTTTTACAATCATAATATTTGTATATGACCATAGTTTCTTCCTTTGACTTTCTATTGATTAAAATACTGACACATCCCAACAAAGTCATTGTATTGTATTTTCTAATTAGGTACAAGTTACTTTATATTTCTTAGTTATTGTAGCTCCAGCTAGTATATTTTTTAAGTAGGCCTATGATCTGTGGGACTAAGATGTCAAGCACATTCAGAAATGTCCTTTATTCTGGCTGACACTTCCATTGTCAGCAAAATTATTGGTTGCTACTGCCTTCCAGAATGAGTGGCAAGGGTCAATTTCAAGAGTGCGATTTGAACTGCATGAGTGATAAAACAATTATATCCTCAAAGACTCGTTATATTTCCATCATAGCATTAAGTTTTCATAAATTATGTAAATTTTATATTTGACATGTGAATTATATGTCAGTCAGTTTTCAGTGTTTTTAAATACAAGCAGATATAATATGATCTACTATAATATTCATCTATTTTACAGATGATAATATTTCTCTTGTATTATCCTTTTACCTATTGCACTTTTAAATTATATGGAAGTACTTACACTAAAAGCTAAATGCAGTAATCATGCTGATCAGAACTCTTTCAAAACCAGAAGAAATGTCTCCAGTACACAAATAATAAACCCTGCCTACCATCTGTAGAGCAAATGCCATAGCAAGAATTGTTTTGTTGGCTTGGATTGTGTATTATGATAAAGTAGTGATCATTATTTGCACAGATCATTTAAGATCTATGGTAGAATTTAAATTTCTTGCTCCCAAAGCACACCCAGTTTACTATTAAAAGTGTAGAAATGAAGAATATACACAAAAATCCATGGGCAAAAAAAGACTCTTTGGATTCTGTAGTGTCGTTCCAGTTTAAACAACTCAGCTCGATTAGCTGGTAAAATATTAGTTATGCTGGATTATAGGAACTGAGAAATGTTTTACTAATTAAGAGATTCAATTAGGAAGATCTGTTCAGCTGTAGCTTGCAGATATGTCTTATTTTCATGGAGACAGTTGTTAAATATCAAACAATTCTGAATCCAATTTTGTTGTGTCTAGTATCCATACTCTTCAGAATCTTTGTAAACCTATAGGATTTCTTTTTGTTATTGTACTTTCCATTTAGTTACAGCACCAATAAGAGAAGAAAAGTATCTTTCTGGCTTTCAGAGCAAATTAGTTCTTTGTTATTTTTTTCTTGTATAGGTAAAATGGACTGTTTATAAAATAAAGTCAACCAACTAACCCATCAACAAACATTCCCCCCCTTCCCTTACAAAATATACACTGAATGGAAGAAATACATGGCTTTTCCATTTTCTTACCTTAGTTGAATGTTGCTGCAAGAAAGGAAAGTTGGCAGTAAATAACTGTTGACACTAAGACCAAAATGGAACAGAAGAGGGAAGGACACAATGCAAGATGTCAAGTATTTCTCAGTATATGTGGGGCATACCTTCCTTCCTTTAAAATGATCTCCTCCTCAAAGACTTTTTCTTACAAGAATTATGAAAATTAGGTGGTGTGACTTTTGAGATTTGGAAATAGAAAAATAGTGGAAAAGTAGCAAAAAAAGCCTAACCAGGATTCTGTTTGGGAAACTCTTACCCATGATGTTGGCTACCATATACGTAATTCTTTCCAGTCTCTGAGTACATATATGTGTAAGTAAAATAATAAATTTCTGTTTGCATTGAATTTTACAGTTTATAAATTATGAAATCTCCAGAGCACCTGAAATAAAATTGTTTTGTTGAATGAATAGAAATACTTAATAGCAAGAATTATGGGTGAAAAATCCCATATAAAATAGAAATATAAAATATGTTCTCTTAAGCTGGAGCCAACACTTGCATTCTCTTAAATTTCTTCTCAAATTTAAAGCTCTGCAATTATTTGTCTTTTTTTTTTTTTTTTAATGTTTACATATTGTCTCAGTCCAGCTGTTGGTGCAGGTGTAAGGAAGTCTAGGCTTGTACTACTTCCAGTCCAAGCAAAACCAGGAAATAGATTAAGATTAATGAGACTCTGGGAATTCTGTCTTTACTCTGGAACTTCAAGAAATATCAGTCAGAAAAGCACTATTTGGTACTAAAATGTTGCTTATTCTCACAATATCACAATGAATCTTTATTATCTTGACTGGCCAACTGGCCGGTCAAGTTAATTGCAAAAAAGTAAGAGAGTATAAAAAATTATTTCAAAAGTAAAGATAAAATTGTTCAGACTTTTAAAATCAAAACTGGAGCATAACACAGAAGTTTACAAAGAAAAATAGTTTAAAAAACTACTCAGTTCAAGATCAGATTAGAACAGCTTATATTTTTGAAATAAATGGATTTATTATTTTAGTGCAAACAAGTTTATCAGGAAATTTTTCCACAGTGCAATATCAGTACATGTTGTACATTACCAGCAAAGAGAGCTGATTGTGATGTCGTTCTATTTGTGTGACTTGTTAGATTTTTTACATTTTAATATAATACTAAATCTCCTTAGGGAGCTGTCTTTCAAATCAGGTCTTACTGGTGGGAGAAAGTCCACATTTTGCTCACAATAATGTTGTGTTAATTAGGCTTGGTAGTTTGGTCTAGTATTTCCACAGTACAGTTGTGTATTCCCATACCATACCAAGCTGTGTAGAGATACGGAAATAATGCTTCTGAAATAAATTAAACCCAAGATTGTATAGAGTGTTAATATTAGCATATTATTTTCCATACTCTTCTGATGTAATTAATTTAGTTGGTATGATTTATTTTGCCTACATCACACTTCTCCATTGAAGGATCTTATGATCAAGTATATCTTGATTTAATTTATTCTGTAGCCTTCAAATTCCAGAAAAATTCTCACAGGAGAATTAGCACCCTAAAGATACATGTCAGAAAAACCATAAATATCCTTCCATGCAGTGATTTCAGTACTAAATTAATACATTTTTCAGTTAAGATTTTCCAACAAGTCTAAGTTGGAAGACAGGAAAATAACAAGAAAGAAAACATGGAAGACTTAAAAGAAAAAGTATTGTCTCATACCAGAATTTAATCTATTTCAAAATAACAGGTAAAGGAGTCTGAGAATTAATGGTGTAATAATGGGCCTTTTGCAATGTGATTAAAGTAATGAGGAAAAAGACAAGTAAAGAAAGATTTACTGGGGATAGGTAAACTTCGAATAGTCAATGTAGATGAGCAGTGGTTGGAAATGGACAGATCTATCAAGCTTGTATAATCTTTTGTGAGAGAGTTGTATGAAAAAATTATAAAACAGGTGAATAACAGAATGTTAAGATACTGATTGCTACTGACCTCTTTAGCAAGTATTATAAATTATACTGATGGAGTATTAATGGGGGAAAACATAGTTTTATTTCTGATGAACTGAAACAATATTTATAAACATCAGAAATTTCAGAAAGTCACCTGGATGGTAAATTTCCCTAAGATAGTAGCATTAAGCTTCTGTAGTCCAGTGCTTATTTTAGCAAGGGCAAATTGATTGACACAGATTAAAAAAAAAAAAACAACCAACCAACCAACAAAAAAAAAACCACAACAAAAAACCCAAACCAAAAAAACTGGTAAGCCTTCTTTGCTTAATATGTAGACTTTCATACATTTGATGAATTTATATTTATGATTTTAGATGGCAGAGACTCATTTTCATTAAATTTGTTTACCATAATCATGGAAAGACTGTCACAATAACCATTAAGTTTGATCTATTTGTGTGCTTTCCCACTCTGCCTCCCAGAATTTTCATTCCAGCCACGAATGCTGGTGTTCCTTAGTTGTACATCTGGTACAGTGTTTCTGACAGCAACATCACTCCGTAGGGACTGAATGTGCCATCTGTATGACACTCTCAGTATCTAATGGTTTAAGAGCTAGAGACTCATAACTGCCTGAAAAACTACATTTTCCAGGATGCTATGTTGTTGGCCTCTGATCCACATTTCACTATCAAAGTAAGTATTACACAATGTTACAGCTCTGTGTTTCTTTATATGTAAATATGAGAAAGGAGGAGAGGAGGCACTTCTGATTTTAGCATCCGGGGTGCCCTTATTATGTCTAGCTGCAGGCAAAAGTAAAGGAGAGAGATATTCAAAAAATCCTTGCCAAATAGGACCCCAAGAGGTACTAATCTCCTCAGCAGAAGAGCTGATTCTAATAGAAATGTAATGTGAAATCATCTTGTGAAAGGAAGACTGTGCAAACAGATGTTTAGCACTGTCTATAAAACATGCAAGTGTTGCCTTAAGCTACAGCAATAAAAGGGATGAACCAGCATTTCCTAAATAAAAACCATCAGATTCCGAATGAAAGTCACAATAAAATATGCATTAGTAGAAATTTCTTACTCCTACAATCAAGACTTTTGCAAGACTTTTGCACTTGCCTGAACTTCAGTGTGATTATGAAGTAGTGAAGATGTAGAGCCACGGAAGTCAAACTGAGCCTGGTAGAACTGCACGGGTGAGATTTTCTTCATAGATCTAAAACCTATTTTGTAGGACAAAGAAATAACATCATTTATGTGTCTCTAGTCTGATACAGGGGGAAATATCAGTTAGCTAGCAGACCACTTGTATTCTTGCGAAAGGAGAAAGCTGAGGCTGGAAGGTAGGGAGGTTTCAGATGGCCTCTCAGGTTTTTTCG